>NC_136498.1:98076155-98148655 GCF_053919585.1 Euprymna scolopes
CCAACATGATAATGAAATAAATTTTGGCTTACATGATAATGAAATAAATATTAACGATCGATTGTATACTATTAATCGAACAGAAGTTGCTATTTGGATCTACAGCTAAAGGAAGTATAAATGATTGGTTCACACCTTTTCCAACAGTAATAGGGCTTATATAACCGTAATATGGCCGTGATAATTTAATCTCGACACAACGAATTCCATAGACTACAACGACATCCATTTGATCAATCACACGCACCCTGGTCTACATAGAAGAAATTAATATTACATAGACAGAAACTATATGCTTCCGACTGTTAGAAATCAATAGTGTGCAAAGCAGAAGTAAAAGTTTAATATATCTATATCATATTTCTCATTGTTTGTCTGTCTGTTTACTTTTTCCTTGGAAACTACTGGATTGATCTGACTGAAATTCTGAACGGGCCTTTGCTATCATTAGATACAGAGAACTAAGTGTCATGATATTCGTTCAATGCCCAGTAAGAGATTAATAGGGACAGATATGGATTAGTAACGAGCAGTACCACATTTATTCTAGAAGTTATCTCGGAAACTACTATATCTCTGTTGCTACTCTGAAATCGACGGACCCATCCCTAACTGCACTGGGGTTGTTTTTTAGAGTCGCACATCTTCACTATGAACAACAGAGAGAGAGGAACCTTTCAGGTCATGAATGCATGTTCACTCATCATAACAATGGAATTTGCAATCTCCTCTGATCCATTCAGACAAAATAAAAATAGGAGACGTTACTTTCGGAACATCTCCCCCATAAATGCATATTATACATTTTCAGAACTGATAGTGTTTCATGAGAGCTATGCATTATCGCTAATGGTTGCCAGAGATCTCACGAAGTCATGAGTATACGTACAATCTACATAAATGCATATATTCTGCATCACAGGTTTTTGATATAAGTAGAGGAGCAAATAGTTCAAGCTGAAATCTAAACCTGATATATATATACATATATATATATATATATATATATATATATATATATATATATATATATATATATATATATATGTCGGTTGCGTGACACTGCTGTCCGAACTTTCACTTTCTGGTTACCACTTGACGCGTCTTCTCTCCACTCCAAAACGAACTTCTGCAACTTCAGCTTTTCTCTCCCCGAATCCGACTTTTCTCTTCTACAAATACAACTTCTCTGCTCGCAATCTAACTTCAGAATGGTATTTATTTTCAGAAAATTTACAGAAAAATTTGGCACAAGGCCGAAGATGGGGGAGGGGAAAGGACGGTCTTCTCTGACTAGTGCTAACTAATCTAACCTAACTAGTTCCTACTTTCACTCTACTAACACCATAATACCACATTCATACTATACATCCATCAGCGTATACATCCTTCATCAATCACCATAAGAACATCATACCATGATAACCTAATTAAAAACCATAAGTAAGGGGGGTTTGGGAAGATAAAAATTTTATATACAAGATAAAAATGAGGTATTTACAATGTTAGTAACAAAAGACCCCCCCCCGTTGTTAAACTATGGCAGATGCACCGATTCGCCAGTCGAAAGGGTGATGCGGGTCCGAACGCTTTATTTAAAACACCTCTTACGAAAACTTCGAAAGGGAACCCGCATCTCTGGCGAATCAAGCGATCTGTCACCTAATTTGGGAGGGGAGTGGGGTTAAAAAAAAAAAAAAAAAAAAAACGCAGGGACAAACTTAAAAGGGGCCTAATGATCGCTATCACACACTAGCTAAGTTATGAACAAAGAAGTCTAAATAATGGTCCTACTCTTGCCTATATCGTGACCTACTCTGGACTAAAAACGAGTCAGGGCTGACGTTCGTTCCTGTCACCCAAAATTCTTTCCCTAAGGAACATCCAAGAACCAGTCAAGACTTGCTTCTCTCACCCGACACACACGCGCAACTGACACCCACCTTTCAACAAAGTCTGACGGAGCGAGTCTAACTCTCTCGGCCTTGATACGATCCTTTAAATAATGACGGAAGAGTCGTATAAGGTCGAGGGGAGCGAAGTCCTCAGATCCATAGACCACTTTCATACGTGTGTTCCAGATAACACCTCTCATCACAGCTAGCAAGGTCAAACACAAATCTTTTCTGAGCTTATCCGTTGTCGGAGCCCAATTGCTACAGACATTAATAGGAACCAAGGTTAATGAGGATGTGTTTAGTATGCGGACCATGAGACCTGTAACAAACTCAATCAGCGGCGCCACGATGCGACAATAAACGAAGGCGTGACATAAAGTCTCGTCCTCATCGCCGCACCGTTTACAAATAGGCGAATCCACCAAGCCAGCTGAGTGGAGTCTCTTACCGACCCATAGAGCATCTCGAATTACCAGCCAGGTCAGGGAAGCCTCGTCGTTAGTGAGGCATCCTGACCCAGGCGCCCAAGGCCAGATTGAGCGGAGCTGCTCCTTCGTCAAAGGGAGCCTCCCACCAATGACATCCGTTACGGATCCCCTCACTAAAACCCGATATAATGCCTTTCGGGACAACAGCAGAGTGTTAGAGAGGCTTTCCTTCACTCTTAAGAGGGACTTCAGTGCGCGCCGGCACTCGCGATAGAAGGGACATTCACCTCGGGGCAACCTGTGTGCCTCCCCCTCGGAGTAGTGCACCCCTCTCAAAGCCGGGAAGGCTTTCTTGGTGTCCTCCATCGAGAGGCCACCGTTTTCCCTATCTTGTGTACACATTCGATCTAGGTAGTAGAGCCGTAGCGTGTATAGCCGAATCTCCACGTTTGGCATACCTAGACCGCCTTCAGAAGGATGTAGGTAGCAGACATCGCGACAGACCTTAGGGGCCCTTCCAAGCCATAAGAAGTTGAAAAGAGCCCTCTGCAAATATAGCAGTGTATCTGACGGGATTGGAAGCACTGATAGACGATAAATAGCGATTGGATAGATGTGAGTATTACACACCTCCGCTCGCCCCTTTAATGAAAGGTTCCTACTGATCCACCGTGAAGCTGCAGACCGTACCGCTTTCAGAACCTCCGACCAATTTTTCTCCAGCTGGAGGTCAGGACCAAACCAGACGCCGAGTATCTTGCAAGGCCCATCGCTCCAACTAAAGGGCCCCTGAAGGGGCATACCCCTCCAGGCACCAATGCGCAAACCCGAAGACTTGTCGCAGTTAATTTTGGCCCCTGTTACCGTTTCATACAATCTGATTTCTACACCGACGACACTAATCTCAGCACTGCTCGTTACAAGCACAGTTACGTCGTCGGCATAGGCGGAGTACTTCGCCTGGGCATCCACACCTGGCAAAGTGATTCCGCGTAGGACCGGATTCACCCTTAGCCTGCGCAAGAATGGCTCGATCGCAAGCACATATAGCATGGGTGATAACGGGCACCCTTGACGAATGGAACGTGACAAACTGAAGGGTCTCGACCTCTTCCCATTTACTTCCACCATCACCGCGGGGTTAGCATAGAGAAGATGAACCCAAGAGCGAAATTGCGGGCCAAAACCGGCCGCCGATAAAACAGCCCCCAAGTACCGATGGTCAACCCTATCGAAGGCTTTGGACTGATCTAAATTGATCAGCGCGGCCTCAGTGTCGACTTTTTCTATCATCAGGCGTATCGAGTGCAAGTTATCCTGGATTGTCCTGCCCTTCACGGCACACGTTTGCTCGGGGCTAATAAGACGCGCCAGGACAAGCTGCAGACGATTTGCGAGAATCTTGGCCAAAATCTTTAACTCAGCGTTAAGCATCGTTAAGGGCCTGAAATTACCTAACCCATCCCCACCATCTTTGCTTTTACGGACAAGTTTTATCACACCCATGGTAAAGTACTTGGGGATTGAACCGTTCCTAAACCATGAGTTAAACAAAACCGTCAGTAGAGGGACAAAGATGTGCGACAACCTCAAATACACTTCGTAGGGAAGACCATCGATCCCCGGTGACTTATTAAGGCCGACCCGCTTTAAGGCTTCAATGACTTCATCCTCCGTTATGCCACCTTCGCACCTAGCCGCTTCGGTCGTCGAAAGGCGAGAAAAGTCAGCCAAATAGGTGTCGAATTGTTCTAATGACAGACCGGGTTCCATGGAAAAAAGCTCCTGGAAATGGGATCTAAACGCCTCCAGCACACCCTGGTTTGTGGTCACGGTACGCCCGTCCGGCAATGTGACACGAGCGATGTGCCTATTAGCCGCTTGCCTAAGCTCCTCTGCACGCAGTTCAGCGGCCATGTTTGTTGCTTCCTGGGGCATTCTTTTTAACCTAGCCCTAATCGCTAAGGCTTGGTGCTCCTTTTCAGCAAGGGAGGCAAGCCGAGCCCTAATTATATTAACGCTAGCACTATCCCCCTCCTCCACCGCCCGATCTAGTCTAGACTCTAGTGTCACTTTAGCTGCCCTAGAATCTAGATTGAGTCTTTTGCTAAAGTCAGCAGCAAAGGACCTAATGGCTTCCTTAACTTTTACCCACCACTTATTCCCAATAATTGCCCCCGTCAATTCCCGCTGTAGGGTTAGTAATAGCCCGTCACGGAAGCCTTTCACATCGAACAACGACGTGTTGAGCTTCCAGTAACCGGCTAATCTAGGCTTAGGTCTATCTAAGTTTACCCGTACACGAACAAGTCTGTGATCCGAGTAAACTATGTTGTGGAAACTTGGACAATCCAATACTCCTATGTCGACTCGCCTAACTAAGAACCGGTCGATATAGCTCGAGAGCTGTATCGAATCGGAGCCGCCTCTACCTGTCCAAGTCCACACTAAGTCACGGGGCTTTTCATTTCGGAATTTGACGATAAGATCAAACTTATCCACAAATTCACGAAATAAAACAGCATCCCGATCTCTGTTAGTTCCCCTAGATGTTAACCCAAATCGATCTAACTCGGGATCCAGGACGGCGTTCCAGTCTCCCGCTAAGATAACCGTTCTGGAAACATCTATGAACTGCTCGATCCGCCGAAAAAAACCAGCCAGCTCAGAATGGCTATTGGGCGCATAAACCCCAATAAGACGTAATGCCCTACCCTTTATGGTAACATCCAAAACACATAGTCTTCCCTCCGGATCCAAGTAACACGGGTCACACGACGCATCTAGAGACCTTTTAACTAGCCAGGAAACCCCTCTCGAGCGAGAATTATAGTGCGCTGAGTAAGCCTCAAAGGTCCTAGACAGTGCACTCAAATGGTCACCAGGAATAAGGTGGGTTTCCTGCACACAACAGATATCCACTCCGAGGTGCTGCAGGTCCAAACTCAAGCGCCATTTGCGCGAGTCGGCCCTTAGCCCTCGGACATTTAAACTAGCAAGCTTGAGATCCATGGTGGTGCCTTAGGGTTGGGAACCAGGAACGAACATCGCGGTCGTGAGCATGCCGACGGCTCTCGTGAGGGAATAAGTACCCATCGCAGTATCGATGAGTCCGTCACGAGAGATACCGCCGACATGCAGGGGATAGGTTAGTTTTACTATCCTATACAGGGAGGGGTGCATTTTTACCGGGACCCTCCCAACGCAACATTTTTTTAGATTTTTAATATCTGTGTCTTTAAATATGGCTAGGGGAGGGGAAATATTGAAAGCCTTATTTGCCTTCTCCAGCATTTGCCATAGGTCTTTTGCCTCTTCTTTTTTTCTGATTACGGTTAGTATGCGTCTAGCTTTAGGGAAATTGGTGGGGATGTCTATTAGCTTCCCCCCTACCTCCCTGAAATCAATTAGTTTGCTGAGGTCTGCACCTTTAAAGTTCTTGTTATTATTTATGGCAGCTGAGTTTAAGATGCAAATATCTTTTCCAGGGAGGTAGAGGGTCTTTTTTTTGTGTTCAGGTGAGGGGGTAGTGTCCATGTCAGTATATGTGTTAGTAGGGTTAGTAGGGGTTTTTACTGGAGATACAGGAGGAGTATTATGAGGGGACTTAGAGGTGGCTGGTACAGGAGAGGGGGATTTATGTTTTTTAAGAGGACTTAGTGGAATTAGTTTAGGCATTTTGGAGGGGACAGGAGTTGTGACTGGAGGAGGCATTTTAAAAGGGGAAGGAGTTTTGGATGTTGCGGGGGACTGTGTAGTGATGAGTCTGGTATTTTTGGAAGGAGGTGACTTGCATGGGGATTGGAGTGTCTGTTTTTTGGTGTCCAGTTTTTTCTTGAGATTTACTATTTCTATGTATTTTTCTCTGCCTGGGTCGTGTTGCAGCATAGCCTCTTCTCTCATCTGCTCGAGGGAAACACGTCCGGGGGTCTTTTTCCCAGGGGCGATCTGCCATGGTTCTCCTCTGAGGGTCTCGTCTTTGGTGTTGGTTGTTTCGCTGGTAGTTTGGTTGGGTACACTTTTTGATGTGCTGGCTCCCAGATGCTCACCTATTATTTTCTTTGTGTTAGGAGTGGGCTTTTTTGATGGGCAATCTGATGTGAGATGTCCGATCTCACCACAGTGCCAGCATGTAGGTCGCCTGCCGGCCACTATGATGGGCAACTTTTCTTCACCCACCTCAAGGAAGAAGGGGATGCTTACGAAATCTTCCTTGTTCAGCAGTATGTCGAATGACCAGACCCCGTGGAATTCGTCAACTTCAATGTGTACCATTTCCCCAAACTTCAGGAAAAAGGCACCGAGGTGTTCGCCATCTACGTGGTGTGGTACATGGAAGACCGATACTGTCGTGCGTCGCTTCCCTAGGTATTCCGTCCTCAGGATGAATTGCTGGGTAATTATTTCCTTTTGGGAAATAGTGAGGCACTCTTGTGATGAGTTAAAGAGTGCACTCCAGGTATTGTAACCTTTGCACTTTATGACGCGTAAAGGTCTAAGTCCTGCGGTTGCCAGTAGATTGATGATTATGTCCACGGTTGCTCTTATTACTTTCTTGGTCTTCCTGTCTACCACAAATACTGTTAGGCACCTTTTCCTTATTTCATCCAATTTCGGGATGTTGACAATTAGTCCTGAGTCAGTAACTTGATCAAGGCATTGTTTTGCTTTCTCAACGAATTCAGTGACGTTAATATCGACTTTTGGGGGTTTTGTCCACGGGTTCGTCGTTGCAGCTGCGACGTTCTCCATCTCCATTGTGACGACAATAGGCGTTTGGCACGCCGAAGCGGCCATAGCCGAACCGTTAAAAAGACGGTTAAAAAAAGTCCAAGAAAAAAAGAAACAACTGTTAAAAATAACAGTAAAGACAAAGAGGGGGAAAAAGGAAGCGTCGTGTAGAAAAAAAATCGGACGGTAATAAAAATAAAAGGTATAAATCGCTGGTTGAATAACGCACAGGACAAGACTCAATCTAACTTCAGAATGCCTTCCTTCCCCAAATCACTCCTCTTTTATCTCCAATCAGGAGCATCTCATTTGCATACCTCGTGGTCACCCTGTAGGCATATAAAGAAACAGGGCAGCCATTTTTGTTTCTTTCTTCTTCATTATGAACACGAGGTAAGCCACACAAAAACGCGGTCGGTCGTTCTTGTTTCTTTTTTCTTCATTTACACCACAATATATATATATATCCCCCTCGTTGTGCCATTATTTTAATCGTTTTTTAAACGTCAATAAACTTTATTTTAGTGTCCCCGTAATTTTTGGCACATTCAATAGTTCCCAATCAGAACTCTTTACTTTCAACATAGTATTATTATTTTTACGCTATCGATTATCTCCGTATATATATATATATATATATATATATATATATATATATATATATATATATATATATATATATATATTAGTGAGGGGTCGATTCCAATATTTTTCCCGATTCCGATAAAATTACCGATTCCGATTCCAATTCTTTATAAATCTCTAAATATTTAACTATAAAAGTGTTATTTTGCCCGATTACCATAAAAACACATTTTAAACGTGCATATATTTTCTTAAACGTAAAACACACACTTAAGGGGGAGGTGATCTATATATTACTGAAAGTTAAAATCCATAAATATTTATTATTTCATTATTACTCACAGCGGTAGAAGATGTTTCTTAAACCAAAATTAAATTTAAAAAAAAGATAATTTAAGGAATCGGTTTTGGCATCGAATTATAGGATCAAAATTTTTCGATTTCAATGCCATTCCGATACACCAAAAAGCTTCGATTTTTCCGATTCCCGATTCCGATACTCGTCCCAACACTAATATATATATATATATATATATATATATATATATATATATATATGTATATATATGTATATATATATATACACACACACACACACACATATATATATATATATATATATGTATATATATATATATATATATGTCTCACTGCCATACAGGAGCACTCTCCTGTATGGCAGTGAGACTTGGTGCACCTACCGCCGACACGAACACCGTCTGAACGCCTTCCACTTCCGATGCCTGCGCACAATTCTTGGATTCACATGGAAGGATCATGTACCAAACACAGCTATCCTCTCCACGACCAAGAGTACTGACATGTACACAGTGCTGCGCATCCGTCGCTTACGTTGGGCTGGCCACACCTGCCGCATGGACGACAGCCGGCTACCAAAAGCACTTCTCTTTGGAGAGATAGCTGATGCCCCTCGCTGTGCTGGCAGGCCACGCCTCCGCTACAAGGATGTCCTGAAACGTGACCTCCAGGTCTTCGGCATCCCTCACAACACTTGGGAAACCTCTGCCGGCAACCGAGCAAAGTGGCAAGCTGCTATAAGATCTGGTGCCAAAAGATCCTGCCAGCAATACACAGACTTCCTGAACTGTAGAAGACTGAAGCGCCTTGCCAATCGTCGTCCTCGACGTTAAGGGCCTATGGGATATATATATATATATATATATATATATATATATATATATATATATATATATATACAAGCAAAAAAGCAAAAGTACCTGTCGTTGACTGGGTTCAAAAACAGCCAACAGAAAATGGACTCTGATTTATGATATGTTTATGATAGGTTATGAAAAGGAAGGGTTGTAAAGAGATAGCTTCGAATTTGGGGGTATCAAAACCAAAGCAAAATATGGTGAAAGTAAAAATAAAATAGATAAACCCCATAATATATTATACCATACCTGTTCACATAGAAACACTTATCACAATATTCTGTGGATCTATATTAAAAAAACCTTGTGAAACTTTGTGACATATTTCCATTCTATGAAGGTCAGGCGCGAACGAACAACCCATGATTTTATTATACCATATTTCTTCAAACTGAAGCATAATTATCAAAGTATACCTATGCAGATAGATATGAAAAGTCTTTATTAAAGTCTGTGCCTATTTCCATTCTATGGAGGCCAGGCGCGAACGCAGACCCCACAATTTTATTATACCATCCCTATTTAAGTTAAAACATACTTATCAAAGTATTATGTACATCTATATCAAAAACACTTGAAAACTTTTTTTTTTATATTTAATTTTTTTTATTTCCATACTTCGTGTACCAGGCGCGTACGCAGACTCCACAATTTTAATGAAACATCATTATGCCAGATCAAACGTACCCATTCCTGTGTCTCGATACATTTTCTATCATTATATGTGATCAGTTTTCTATCATAGTCAACTATATAGGAGCTTATTCGTGACCAGACACACACAACCAGGGAACTTCTCTAACTACACTGGTTAAAAACCTTAACTCTGCCAATACCCACTTTTCAATTAAATGGACCATCCTAAAAAAAGTTAAGTCTTACACTCCAGGATCTAATATATTTTCTTAAACGTAAAACACACACTTAAGGAGACGTTACTTTCGGAACATCTCCCCCATAAATGCATATTATACATTTTCAGAACTGATAGTGTTCGTACATCTGAAGCTATAACTATTATAACCTCCCCTCAAAGTAGTAATATAATAAACTCTAAAAATGAACTGATCTCCTATTGCAAACATATGTCCAAGTTTAAATATGGTAAATTTGAAATCACATAGCTATTAATTTAACCCTTCAAATATATATCTTTTCCCATATTTTTTTTTATATAATCTTACCTTCTAAGCTTTTTATATTTTTAATTTTATTTGTTTTTCTTTATTTCTTTGGTCGGTTTTCCATCTGCTGTCTCCATTTTATGGTATAAGTATATCTATTAATTAAATATATACATCAACCTACTCATTTTTATTCTATGTATTTGTTTACTTATATTTTACTATATGCATTTACATACACATTTATTTGCCTTATTCCGGAGTTTGTATATTCCGGCCTCTCCCTCCCCTTATTTTGTATGTAAGTATGTATGCTTTTTGTTTAACTTGTATATGTTTTTGGATATGTGTATATATTTATGGATGCGTGTGTGTTTGTATATATATGTGTGTGTGTTATTGTATATGTATACATATATGTATATATATTATATGCGTGTGTGTATGTATATACATGTATGTGTGCATTTGTGTGTCTGTATGTATGTATATGTATGTGTATATATATGTATGTGTGTATATATAATTTTCTATTTATGTTTTTATTTATTTACTTTTAAATATTTATATATATATATGTGTGTATATATATATATATATATATATATATATATATATATATATGTATATTAGACGCCCAGTTTCATACACTTAGCCATTTATTTGTTCTTCTGATCAGTTTTCTTAATTTAATTTTGGGACTTTCACGTGCATATCTAAGCTGACCTAATTATTAACGCTAACTTTCGCGCTTTTTGTCTGGGTCAGTTTGACGTTGCTTTTCAAATTTAAACTTTCACCGCTTTTCGTTTTTTTTTTGTTTTTTTTTTAACCTTAATTAAGTTTTTTGATTCATCCAGCCTTGACAGACGTGTTTTAAATATTCTATCCAGGGCTTTTTCTTTTAATGATTTGGAATTCATTACATTTGCGCTTTTTTCCAAGGAACTCTGCCTTTTGGATTATTTTGGACCATTTGGAATTTACCCATTGGATTTAAATTTTAAATTCGACCGTTTTCGATTTTACCATTCTTGGATTTTTACCCTTCACCGGACTATCCATTCATGTGAAATCTTTTTATCATTTTTCTTTTGCCTCCTGTTCCCCTTACCTCACCCTTTTTTTAACCAAGTAAGATCTGTGACTTACTTGTAGTTTCATTAAATACTTTTATATGTAAAATCCGATCCCGCATTTTGCTAATTCCTGCCCTCTGATGAGAAGGAGAGTATTTCTTCGAAACTCCGCGGATTAAGGACTATCCACTTATCTTGTGCTTCCTTTTTTTAAAATTAAATATGTTTTTAACTCTTTTTCAAGATGTTTTTAACATGTTTTATTAATCATTTGTTCATATATATATATATATATATATATATATATATATATATATATATATATATATATATATACTCATGAGCAAAAAAATGTGCCAAGCGTGAAAGAAGGAAAGAAATCAATTTCTCAATATTTTTCTATGAATTTTTGTTAATTTTAACTGAAAATTTGTATTTTGCAGGATATAAAAAACCGAAATGATCTACAAGCAGATTTTTGATATTTTAAGGAAAGAAAAAGGTAAAAGATCTCTTTCTGTGATGAAGCGAATTAGTCAAGAGTTCGAAATCGAATGCTTGGTAAAAGGGAAGTCTGGATCTTGTCGCCATAGAGTATTCACTTTGAAGGACGACCACAGGCTTAAATTAACTGTTTTAAAGGATTGAAAGAAAACTTATGTTCACCATAGCAAAGAATTCATAACAGGGGCTGAAAATTCTCTTTCTAGATATGCAATTACTAGACGAATGAAAGAAATGGAATTTTCTTCTAAAAAGTGTGCAAAACGTCATTTTTATCTAAGAGGAACATCAATGATAGAAAGATGCAGACTGGTTCAGGAATGTTTTCTGGTTAGATGAACCAAGATTATATCTTGTTAGTGATGCTCCCGATGCTCCCGATGCCCCCGAACGGTGCCATCAAAGAACTGGAGAAAGATTTTGGCCAAGTTGCATAAAAACGACAGTTAAATATGGGAATGGGGGGATAATGGTATGGGGAACTTTTACTGCAGCAGGGGTTGGGGAACATATTAGATGTGAGGATTCAATTAATGCAAACGAATACATTTGAATATTAGAAACAGGATTGTTTCTAAGTATCCCAGAACATTATTTTTCAACATGATAATGCCCCTGCACACACTGCTAAGGTCACAAAAAATGATTTTCTGATAATTCAATTAATGTGATATTTTGGCCAGGTTAAAGACCCGATTTAAACCCAACCGAGAATATTTGGTCCATAATATCTTGTGCATTGGCTAGTAGAACTGTGGGAAGCTGTGCAAAGCGAATAGATTAGCATCTCCTCTTCGCAGTGTTCCACTTTGGTTGAGAACATATCTAAAAAGATTGATCTTTTAAAGAAATCAAAATGGAATGCGATTCCATACTAAGCATTTATTAAAGTAAATGTCTTGTTCTGTGTTATTAGTCTCATTTAAGTTTCATTGTTCAATTTTTCATTGTTAAATATAGCTTTTTTTTTACATGGAGGTCACCACTGTGCAATAAAATTTATCAAATTTGTTTGGCCCATTTTTTTTTGGCTCACGAATATATATATATATATATATATAGTCATCCACATACAGTACTGTTTCGCTGTTTCACAGCTCATCAGTGCGGCTAGACAGGCAACTACCTCAAGCCAGGATTGAAACCCGACCGTTTGCACGGCAGTCAAGGCTTCTAACCATTACGCTATTGGCGGCTGCTTGAACGAGTAGTGAGTTTAACGATGTTTTGATATCGTCTGAAATACCTCCGCTCCATTTGTTTACACAAAGAGCGTCGCTTATATGCTAATGGTAATTCGTGTTTCACTTCTCAATATGCTCAACTCAAGGTGAGGAGCACTATAGTCATCCACATACAGTACTGTTTCGCTGTTTCACAGCTCATCAGTGCGGCTAGACAGGCAACTACCTCAAGCCAGGATTGAAACCCGACCGTTTGCACGGCAGTCAAGGCTTCTAACCATTACGCTATTGGCGGCTGCTTGAACGAGTAGTGAGTTTAACGATGTTTTGATATCGTCTGAAATACCTCCGCTCCATTTGTTTACACAAAGAGCGTCGCTTATATGCTAATGGTAATTCGTGTTTCACTTCTCAATATGCTCAACTCAAGGTGAGGAGCACTATAGTCATCCACATACAGTACTGTTTCGCTGTTTCACAGCTCATCAGTGCGGCTAGACAGGCAACTACCTCAAGCCAGGATTGAAACCCGACCGTTTGCACGGCAGTCAAGGCTTCTAACCATTACGCTATTGGCGGCTGCTTGAACGAGTAGTGAGTTTAACGATGTTTTGATATCGTCTGAAATACCTCCGCTCCATTTGTTTACACAAAGAGCGTCGCTTATATGCTAATGGTAATTCGTGTTTCACTTCTCAATATGCTCAACTCAAGGTGAGGAGCACTATAGTCATCCACATACAGTACTGTTTCGCTGTTTCACAGCTCATCAGTGCGGCTAGACAGGCAACTACCTCAAGCCAGGATTGAAACCCGACCGTTTGCACGGCAGTCAAGGCTTCTAACCATTACGCTATTGGCGGCTGCTTGAACGAGTAGTGAGTTTAACGATGTTTTGATATCGTCTGAAATACCTCCGCTCCATTTGTTTACACAAAGAGCGTCGCTTATATGCTAATGGTAATTCGTGTTTCACTTCTCAATATGCTCAACTCAAGGTGAGGAGCACTATAGTCATCCACATACAGTACTGTTTCGCTGTTTCACAGCTCATCAGTGCGGCTAGACAGGCAACTACCTCAAGCCAGGATTGAAACCCGACCGTTTGCACGGCAGTCAAGGCTTCTAACCATTACGCTATTGGCGGCTGCTTGAACGAGTAGTGAGTTTAACGATGTTTTGATATCGTCTGAAATACCTCCGCTCCATTTGTTTACACAAAGAGCGTCGCTTATATGCTAATGGTAATTCGTGTTAATGTGATTGATAATTTAAACATCAAATTATAATTAAATTAAAAATCCGTTTCATAAGAAGGAACAACATCGTACAAATTATTGATTTTGTTGTTGTTCCTTCTTATGAAACGGATTTTTAATTTAATTCTAATTTGATTTTTAAATTATCAATCACATTACTAAATATTAAATTAACTCTAGGATATTTACCTATCGAGCTTATTATATATCTAAATTACAACGAGCACTTTTTCTTTCCCTGTATTTTTATTAAACTAGTAATTTTACTATTACATTAAAATACACTCTGCTCTTTAGACTATTGCTCTAATCTCCTTTAATATATATATATATATATATATATATATATATATATATATATATATATATATATATATCAGGTTAAAGGTATTCAATGCATATATATATATATATATATATATATCAGGTTTAAGGTATTCTAGAGTGATAACTAATGAATTTAATGAAGATATTAAGAGTGCTCAATAAAAGAAGAGGCAGATATATTTTTATTACTATAAACAAGTTAGCATAGTCGTGGCACTGAGCATACTAATGTTTTTGACAAATTGTCGGTAAAAATTAGGCGACTTAATAAATGGTTGCAGCCCACAGAAGACTTGATTCGAAGACTGGTTTCTTCGGTGAAAAGCAACCATTCATTAAGTTGCCAGATCTGGACTTCTAGTTTAAACCGACGCTTAGCATGTCCAGTGTCGCTACCATGTATATTTGCTTATATATATATATATATATATATATATATATATATATATATATATATATATATATATACACACCCTCACACACACACAGATATATATATATATATATATATATATATATATGTATATATATATATATATATATATATATATATAATTCCATTTTCACTCCAAAACAAATGGCACAGATCCACTTTGATGTAGCGGGTTACTATCGGAGACATAAGTTGCAGAGATACTATGTAGGGAGTTGAGCAGCAAGATGCATGTTTACTACACGAACTTTTGGATGGCAGTACACTTAGAAAAACAGGAACCTGGAACGGTGTTCAAGTCTAGCAGTTCTGGTGAAGAAAGTATTAGAGTAGAAGGCCTTCTTACATCCAGGGATTTTTACTGTGTAGGGGTGGGATTTTGCTGATTGTCGGGTTTGTCGGGGGTAGTTACGCCGAGGGAGTACTAGGGCTTGTACTCCGTAAGATCATTCCCCTTTAAAATACTTGCAATATTTCGTTGATGGGATAGAGGTTGAAGCTTGGATGACAGTTCAGGACTTATCAGGTTGGCGACTCTCTTTTGAACTTGTCTAGGAGCGAGAGACTTGTAGCAGATGCATCAGCCCAAATGTGACAACAATTCTCCATACAGTGGCGAATGGTGGCCTAGCAGAAGCACAGGATACTTTCAGGCGCATGGTAGAGAGAACCCAACTGAGAGGAAGGACAGATAGAGAAACAGAAACAGAGAGAGACAGGTAAGCAGCCGGGCAGACAAACAGAAAGAACTTGTATCCGTTGATAGCGTTGATAGCTTGTACGGAGCTTATATAAATTGTACTTTTGCGTTGCTTGTGTTATTGTTATTGGATATCTCCATATCCCTTTGCCTATGAATAAATATATGTATATGTCTATGCGATGTTTTTTCTGGTTGTAGATGACTGAAAACTTTAGGTGAATATATATATATATATATATATATATATATATATATATATATATATATATATATATATATATATATATATATAGACTTATATGTAATTATACTGAGTTCGTGAAATTCAGTAAATTTTCATATACTAATGAGTTTTAAGCCAAAATGGTTGACTTAAAGAGTAAGCGAAAAAAATTATCAAATTTTATAATTGAGCATATACTGTGTAAGCTAAAACAAGACTTCAAAACAAGGTGTTGGTGGCAACAAAAAGTGTATTTCAATTTACCTTACAATTGTTTCCATGCCCAGTTCGACGATTTCAAGCATTATGTCGTTTGAAAATTTTCAAAACCAGCAATTCTTCAGACTTTATCAATAAGCACACTTTTGGCAATGGAGCATTTTTTTTTAAAGAAGGAAGGGGTATCCCTAGCTAGAAAGGCATGCGAGAAACATCTACCTTTGTTGTGGTTACGGAAAATCCCATTTAAATATTAATATATCGCCTAATTTTCGTATCCTTATTTAAGAGCAGAGTCATGACAAGTTGCTACAGGGAGCCCTAAGCCATTTAAAAAAAGTTTTTTATTATTTTTTCATTATATATCCACTTCGTTGGGTTCCTAAGTTAGAACTTGTTATTTCTTTGTTACCCAATACTTAATTAAAAAAGATTTTTTAAACTGGACATGAAAACAATTGTAATGTCAATTGAAATACCCTTTTTGTTGCCATCAACACCTTGTTTTGAAATCTTGTTTTTGCTTACACAGTATATATATATATATATATATATATATATATATATATATATATATATATAAATGAATTGTAAAAGCCTACATTCCAAAGTTCATGATTTTCACTATCTTACAATGCATTCCTTTAATTACGTTGACATTTACAATTCTTGACAGTATCTCTTTCGTAGCACAAAAGTAAACAAAGTGCGTTTTGACATGATTAAAAATCCGAAAATTGAAAGAGAAGCTGTAAATACCTTATAATAAGTTTACATCACACCATTTTGAATTTCAATCATGTCAAAACGCACTTTGTTTACTTTTGATGAATTGATTGTTGCTATTTCTTCTGATGAGTTAAGGGCAACATAGATTCACTGATTGATATAATGATTAAGCGATTGGTTTTGTGAGAATTGCAAATGTCAACTGAATTAATGGAATAAATTTTAAGATGGTCAACATCATGAAATTTTGGATATAGACTTCTGTACTTCATTCATTATATTGCTCTGTAATTATCTTAATTAATGAGCTTATCAAGTAAGGATTGGCATATATTATAAGGAAATAAAGTATATTTCCACACATATGTTTATATATATATATATATATATATATATATATACATATGTGTCTGTGCGTGTGTGTATATATATATGTGTGTGTGTGTGTGTGTGTGTGTGTGTGTGTGTGTGTGTGTGTGTGTGTGTGTGTGTGTGTGATTATACTTACGGCAAGTGATCTACAAATAAACCTTAGTAATTTTTGTTTTCTTTTTTTTTTTTATTACATTTTCACCCCAAACAAGGCACATTGCCACTTTGGTGTAGGGGGCTACTATCAGGGGAAACATCTACTGGGGCACTATGTAGAGATTAGGGCAGCGAGATGTTGGTTCACGTTGCACTTGAACTTATGCATGTCAGTACAGTTGGGGAAGCAGTGACCTGGAATGGAATTCCAAAGTCTAGCAGTTCTGGGGAAGAAACTACTGGAGTAGAAAGATCTTTTACATCTAGGGATCTCTACAGTGTGGGGGTGGGATTTTGCAGCTTGTCGGGTCCGTCGAGGGTGTTCACGTCGTGGGGGCACAAGTACTTGCAGTTCTTCAGAGCATTCACCATTATAATACTTGTAGAACAGGCAGAGGGATGCAACGTTTCGACGATGGGACAGAGGCTGAAGTTTAGATGCCAGTTTAGGGCCTATCAGATTTGCGACTCTCTTTTGAACCCTGTCAAGGAGAGAGAGACTAGTAGCCGATGCACCGGCCCAAATATGACAGCAATACTCCATACATAGGCGAATAGTGGCCTTATAGAGGTACAGGATACTTTCGGGTGTTAGAAGTTTTCTAGCACGGTAGAGAGAGCCTACCTTCCTCGCAGCGGCCCTGGCAATGCCCTCGATGTAATTGTTCCAGCTCATGTTTCCTGTGAACGTTAGGCCAAGGAGCTTGAAAGACGTACTCTCAGCTAAAGAGTTGTTGGCCATTGCTATAGGTGGTAGAGAAGGTTTCTTGTAATTATTGAATGAAACCAGTTTTGTCTTGGTGGCATTGAACGTTACCATCCATTTTTGTCCCCATTCCACTACTGATTTGAGGTCATCCTCTAGTGTTTCTGCCATTACTTTAGATATATGTTCATTTGTTTTCCTGTCGTGCCTGCTATAGAGTGTGGTGTCATCAGCATATATACCCATCTCAGAGGCAATTTTGTCGGGTAGGTCATTTATGAATATCAGGAACAGCAGAGGACCAAGGATAGATCCCTGGGGCACTCCGGCATTTATATTATATTGTTTAGACGTACGACCGTCGAGGACAACCTGGATTTTTCTCTTATCTAAGAAGGATTTAATTATGTTAAGTATTCTACCAGTGATACCGTAAGATCTAATCTTCCTGAGGAGACCCTCATGCCATACCCTGTCAAAAGCCTAATTCAGCATTGTATATTCTAAAATATATAAACCATTAAAATAAACGACTATAAAAACGCTGTCTGTATCAGATTTTAATTACACTTTTAAATTTTGAAAACATTGATTTAATCAATCCATAATAATAAAAAAAATCCCCGGCAACTTACTTAAACAGTTTTATTTTCTTACAATGTTCACATTATCAAACAAACATATCTGTTATATTGCATCATACCTTTTTTTTTCGCTCCAAAAAAAAAAAAAGCATAAATAGTATAGATAAATAATACGCTATCGTAATTTATTTCAAATGTGATCATTTTATACTTTCAAAAGTAAATGCAATCTACGTCACTTTATTTACCTTGACACGCAGTTACACTTGAAATAACACGTTTTACCACTCATTTTTATTTCAATTCTATTTTTATTCCTATATATCTACTAGCAGTACTAACCGGCGTTGCTCGGGAGTGTTTAGAACTTTTATGTCCATTTCAGTTTTGCTTTTTATTTTTATCAGGTCATCCCATAAGTTCCGTCCGAATTTTTACCTTTGTTTTTAAATTGAACGAAACTTAAACAATATTGTGTATTGTGTAATTTTTTTTACATTTTTATATTTGGATGCATTTTAACTGATAACATTTTTTTTTTTTTTCAGATCGATAAAATTTAAATTTGCTTGTTTACAACCCTGCTAACATAGAAATGCCTAAGAATCATTTGAAGCGTATAATGCTTTATGAGTTCAACAAAGGAAACTTAGCAGCCGAACCGGCTAAAAATATTCCACTTTTGAATTGTTACCGCCTAATGCAACAATTAATGCTCAAATCCACTGTCAGCAATTAGAGCGTTTGAACCCAGCTTTGACGGGGGAAAAGACCTGCTCTAATGAATCGAAAAGGCGTGATGTTTCATCAGGACAATGTATGACCCAACACAGCAAGAATCACTTCAAAAAAGATCGAAGAACTTGATTGGGAGAAAATTCTTCATCCACCCTATTCTTCTAACCTTGCTCCTTCAGACTACCATTTGTTTCGTAGCTTAAAAAATCATTTGGAATGAACAGCTTTTGTAACGCAGAATGATGTTGAAACTAACATTTGTGAGTTCTTCGAATCAAATTGATTTTAAAGTGATGGAATTAATAAGTTTGTTAATAGATGGAAGGATGTCATAGATAATCAGGTTAAGTATATTGATGAGTAAATTTTTAATAAAATATAATATTTGGTCACTTCTTTTCTTTATTCATAAATTCGGACAGAACTTATGGGATGACCTGATAGTTAATTAGATTATCAATTTTTGATCGTGATTTGATTTGAAATCATAAAATTATAAATCGAACCAAAATCATGATTCTTTTTCTTAAGATGCTGCTTTAATTTGCTCTCCATTTGAAGCAAGCACGCACACTTTCCTTTAGGGAAGTTAAGAAAACGAAAAAAATAATAGACATAACGAATGTGCAGTAAAGAAAGGGGAAGAAAAGGAAGCTGATATAGTGCGAGAAATATGTAAACAATAAATAAAACAGAAATTGTGTTATTTAATGTTTTTTTTAACAAGAAATATAAATACATGAAGCGGACCAAAACTGACATGGCGCTATTTCTTAACTAGAAACAAAAAACAAAAATACAAGACAAAACAAACAAAAGAAAAAATATACGCAGTGAAACTTTTTTTATAACCGAAACAAACTATCCTCAAATTTAATTTTCAAAATTTCAAAACAAGGTTGCTGATATTGAGCCCATGTGTCGACTTCCTTTCACTGCACTTTTTGCTTTACTTTTATGTGTTTAATTTCCCATCTTGGATTCAGTTTCGTTTATTTTCCACGTCAGTGTTGAGCCGGATTTGAACGAGTATTTCGAGATCCAGACAATATTAAACATATGAGAAAACAAACAAAAAAAAAATCATTTGAATCGGGTGTCGAACTTATGGGTGTGTCGACTATGAAAGAAGGCAAAAGTTTTTATTCAGTAGAGAATAGATAGTTTTTCTAAAACAAAATATTCCCCATTTTCACAGTTGGAAGTTATCGAAGCTTCCGGTGAATATTGTGGCACGTTAATGTTTGACAGACGACAATCTGACACCGGCAGTTTATAATAACTATCTACTTCAATTCCAGATGTACGAATATGTTTTAAGAAAAAGTTTCAAAGTGTTATTTAAAATGGAAATATATTTTTATAGTGCTGGTCGCTGTATTTTTATTTTTTTTTTTTTAGTCCCTCGACGAAAGAAGGATGGGCCTGTAAATTCACGCTTGTCCGTTCGTCCGTCCGTTCGTTGGTCTATCCGCACTTTTCTCAAGAACTAAAAAATAAATATTGAAATTTTACACAAACATTAAACATGATATGAGTAAAAAAGTAACAGAACAGATTTTCCTGTAAAACTCCGCCCCCGCTCCTTAGGGGTGCTTTTCAGGTTAAAATGGCTAAAATTGACACTTTTTTTATAAAACTTTCTGAAAAGTTGTGACTAACTGATTTCTATATAATTTTGTTTGTCTATACTTCGCGATAACTCTTGGGTGTGCCCCAGGGGCTTTTTTAGGGCTAATAAAACACTCCATTTTTGAGACTATTTTTCCATATTTGTCCAAAAGTTTCTGTGTATGTCTATTTAGCAGTTTTCCATGGTGCTAAACTCAAATTTTAATATGTTAAGGTAGGGTAGCTCCGACAATATTACCTTTTTTCACGTTCTCAGATTTATAAACCGATGAGCTACTGTTATGGATTAGGGTAAAAAAATGGCTTGTTTTGTTTTAATCCTGTTAAGACTCAATTATTGTCTTTCAATCGTAGGCGTATCCCTTTTCTTCCAGATATTCTTATGGATTGCTGTTCTCGATGAGGAATCGACGTTTAAAGTTTTGATCTTTTTTTTATTCATCAAATCTTTCTTGGGGTCCATATATTAAATCCATTGCTCTTTCGGATTCTCGTAAAATCCGCCTTTTCTATCGCTTTTAACACTTTCTCACACTGGAGGCGAATCTCTATCTCTATAAATCTACTATCACACCTTGTATGGAGTACTGTTGTCATATGTTGGCTGGCGAATCTGCGTTCCATCGGTATGATGAAGGATATTTTCAAATAAATGAATTATTTACTTTTTTCTCTCCAGATTTTCGGTTCCATAAGCCTTCCTCGGGGTGATACAGACATTTTTTTTCATTTTCTAGATCTTCTAAACTTCCGCTGATTTTTTTTTCTGAACTTATTGAAGCCACTGCTTTTTAATGGCATATAAACGTATTGAAATGCGCTGGTGCGTGTGTACAAATATTGATGCCAATGTTGCTGTAGTAAAAGTATTGGTATACTAAGAATTTTGAAATTAGATAAAAAGAGACAGGATTACTTTCAATAAATGAAAGCTTTTAGCCCGAATAAAAAAATAATAATCAAATTCAAAACAATTGATATTGAGAATTATAATTATGCTGTTGATAACGGATTGTTTTGTAAATCTTGAATTTAATATTTGTGTATTTTTGTTGATCCAATATGAGATTGCTTCTTTCCCAAGATTTTGAGGTATGTTGCTATATGAGCTGCTAACGTCAAATGTGGATAATATTGTCCCGTGGCCTACTGGAAGTGAACATAGGAAGTGGATGTCGTCTCCTTTGTGCATTTGACTTGGTCGGTAAAAGATTGTAGTAATATTTCTACTATGCCACCAAGTCTGCTAATCCTGCTACTATGGGTCTAAACGCAAGGAAATTGGGACTTGGAGTGCTGATATATTCCAAGCTTTGTGTGTTGGTTGCGTGTTTTATCTCGTTTCATTTGTGTATTTGGAGTAGAAGTTGTTTGTTTTTGTGGTGGTGTTTATGAGAAGATCGTTTACTATTTTTGTTAATCTATTGTACGTTGTTGTTCAAGGTTTTGTGATTTTTGAATGATCATATTGTCTATGTTAATGCTAATTGGTTTGTAGTACTGTTCGTACTAATGTGATTCTTTAATTTTCGTTTTATAATAACTTTTGCCCATGATTACAACTGCACTGCTTTTGTTTACTTTTTTGTAATTATATTGTAAGTATTCGGATGTTGTCTAGTGCTTGATTATTGCAGGTGGGGTTGTCTTTGTTCTTAGGGTTAATGTCTTAGAAATTTTCGAAGAAGGTGCTTTATTCTTTCAGATTGGTGGTTAAAGAGGGGTTTATTTCGATAATTTTGTATACGTGTATGACGATTTTTGATATTATAAACTGAAATGATGTGAATCAGTTTTTTTATTTTTAACACGTTTTATTGTGTCAGAAACGAACGTAAAAGCGGGTCTTTATAACTGTGTTAATGTTTCTGACAGGCAATGTATAGCCTACTACATACGTACGGGGGTTAGAAGACAATCTTGCTCTAACAAAGCAAGCATTACCCCTCTCCACCGCCGGTCCCCGTTCGACCAATATGGATGTTGACTTCCAATTCTGGACATTCTAAGCAGGAATCATCCGAAATATTTCTATGATGTGAATAGTTGATAGTGTTATGTTTTTGTTGATGGTGTCAACAATAGTGACGATGCGTTGTCTCCCTCATCTGGTGATGATGAACACTAAGGACGATCTCACTGACCCTATCGATTGACCGCCGGTCATTCTTTTAAGATATTTCGCATTCGCTGATTACTGTATCCGTAGGGAATTAAACATTTTGCTGTTTGCATTTGCAGCTTCTTTCTAATGACGTTTCGCTGTCGTTTCTTTCATATTTCTTTTTTTTTTTTTGGGGGGGGGTCTTTTCCTTGCATTTACTTTTTCTCATCGTCTTCTCTCTTTCTTTCTTTCTTTCTATCTTTCATCCTTTTTTAAATCTTTTTTTATGTTATCCATATCTGTGTTACACAGAAAATCTTTAAGCCATCCTTTCTTTTTCTTTCTTTCTTCTCGCGTTCTTTTTTCTTTTTTTCCTTTTTCGATCATCTACGTTTTTCTATCGTTTATTTTTTTTTCTTTCTTTTTTATCCTTTTTGATGTATTTTATACATAATTTTCGAATATATCTCTTCTGCGTTATTCTTTTTATTTACCGTGTTTCTTCATTTGCGGAATTTGTCATCGTTGTGTTGT
This sequence comes from Euprymna scolopes, assembly GCF_053919585.1. Classification (NCBI taxonomy): domain Eukaryota; kingdom Metazoa; phylum Mollusca; class Cephalopoda; order Sepiida; family Sepiolidae; genus Euprymna; species Euprymna scolopes. The sequence goes on from NC_136498.1 coordinate 98,099,583, forward strand.
CGTTACCTTCCTTAGCTTCTCACTATTACAAGAAACTTATTATTCAACTACATTTGGTTAGAATCCTTTAAAATATCTTATCGTTTTCTTTCTCGTGATTTTAAAACTTTTTTCTTTCTCTTTCAGTTTCATATTTTTTATTTCTTATCACACTTTACATGTATTTTTCATCTTTATCTTTTTTTTAATCTTTCAAAATATCTTGGCTTTTTAATCCTTTATTATATTTTCCTATAATCCCCATTTATTTTCTCTTTCTTTTGTTTCATTCTTTTTTATCTGTCCCCGAAGTTGATACATTTGTCTGAAGTAACTGAGTGATCTTTCCTACTAATCGAATAATACAATCAAATGAGTCGTCTTAATGAACGATTATTTGTAATCGTCCTTGTTCATATCATTAAGCTATAGAGTATCTTTCGAGGTCCTGTATTACCGTCCGTATTTATGGCACCGGTCAGTCATATACTTGTGTGGATAAATCGAAATGTATTCGTATTCATTAAGAGTTTTTGTTATTATTTTTAAATATTATAATCCTATTAAAAATACAATTCCCTTTTTTTCTTTGTGTGCTTTCCTTTTATTTCTTTCTTTATGCCTCATCTACGTTTTACTCATAGTCTTTTCTTAAAAGATGCTTAATTCATATCATTCTTTCTGTCTATATTTTTCTCATTAAACCCATTTATTTATTCAGGACATTTTATTAATTTTTTCCTATTTCTTACTTCCCTTAACTTTCTCTCGTCATATATATATATATATATATATATATATATATATATATATATATATATATATATATATATAGAGAGAGAGAGATAGATAGATAGATAGATAGATATAGATATAGATATATATATATATATATCGGGAAGTGATATACAAACTGCCATTAGCGTCTTTAGACGATGCCAAAACATCGTTAATTCATTACCCACACAGCAGCAGTCGTATAGCGTAATGGTGAGAAGCTTTGACTGCCATTTAGGCAGTCAAGTTTCAATCCTGGCTTGAGGCAGTTGCCTTTCTAGCCTCACTGATAAGCAGTTAAACAGCGAAACTGTACTGTATATATATATATATATATATATATATATATATATATATATATATATATATATATATATATATATATATATTCACGTTAGTGTTATAATATATTGGTTAAGTGGCAGTTTTAGTCATTTAGAAACTGCTTTAAAGCTTGACCGGTCACTCATTTTTCAATCAAATTGCAAAAAATCATTATATTTTATAGATCACCTTCTCAGCTATATTGAAAAAAAAAATAATTCAATTTTGGTTCAGTAAAACAAAAGTTATAATAAATTTACTGGTGTTTAAAATCGTAAAATAAACGTAAGAAGGTGAGCGATGTTTTTATGGCTGGTTTCCATAGCAACCACGTCGCTTCAGCCACTGCTGTTGCTACCAATTCACCGCTTTCGCTAAAGGAGAAGTAACAAGTAAAACAGAGAGAATAGAAGAATGAGAGATAATTGGAGGGATTTTATTGAAAAAAAAAACAGTTGTGTATATTTTTATTACATATGTGCATGTTATGTTTATGAGGGCAAAATGTAAAACTAAAATTAAACAAAGAACAAATGAATTTATTGGAAGCCTGGAAAAATCATGGAATACAATAGAAAAATGCGAGCATGAAAAGTAATATGTTTAAGCTTAAACAGGGAAAAGTAAATGACTAGTTTTTAAAACTGGAAAAAATAGGAAAAGATATTCTAGTAAAACATATAATATATAATATAAAACTTAAAATATTACAGCATTAAGAATTTTTTTAATTCAATTTATAATATTATATAATCAATTCTTTGGTTAAAGGGAAAATTATTCCTAACTCGCATTTAGGCAAAAATGCACTTTTGTATATATAATTGAATTCATTTAAAAAGTATCACAAAACAAAAATAAATAACATCTCTCTCCCTCCCACTCTCTCTCTCTCTCTCTCTATATATATATATATATATATATATATATATATTGTTTATTAATAATCTCTCTCTCTCTCTCTTTCTCTATATATATATATATATATATATATATATATATATATATAGTTTATTAATAATTGGCTTATTTTTTATTATAAATAATAAATCTTAAATGCACCATAGAAGAAGTCATTTCCAAAAATAACACGTACATTGGCATGACTCGAACCAGCATCTCTCGTCGACAAACATGTCACCTATCTTCCCGAATATCTCCATTTATACGCACCTCACAGCACACGACACCCCCAAAAACCGCAAAACCGAATTTAGAGACATACTAATAAAAAACACTGCCTTTTTAGCTGCCTCACACTCATGTACGCCTCCCAATTGTTGAAGCCTTGTTCATCCGTATTAAAAAAAGCAACCATTACTCAAACTCAATACGAAGCGGATGGCACGATTGAATGCCTTTAAGTATTTTAAACGATTTTAAACGATTTTAATTGTCTTTCCATTCAATTTATTTCCTTATTTATTCTTATTTTTTCATCACTCGCTTCAGAAAGACTTATGGAGATCGAAAACGTTCGCGAATACGACAACTTTCTTTTTACACTAGGAATCGGTATTGGAATCGGAAAAATAAGCGTCTGTTTTCCGATGCCAAAACGATTCTTTTAATTATCCTTTTTTGATTTGATTTTGTTTAAAGCAAAATCTTTTACTGCTGGTAATAATTTATAAATTAATAGATATTCATTGATTTTAAAATACCAGTAAAACAAAAATTATAGATCGGCCTCCAAATGCTCATTTTACATGTTTTTTTACGCTAATCGGGAAAATAACTCTATAGTTAAATATATAGATATTTATAAAGAATCGCGATCAGTAATTGTATCGGAATTGGGATATTAGTAGGGAATCAGTAATTGTATCGAAATTGGAAAAAAATATAGGAATCGTCCCATCACTAATATATATATATATGTGTGTGTGTGTGTGTGTGTGTGTGTGTGTGTGTGTGTGTGTGTGTGTGTGTCAATGGGAAAATATCGTAGTAATCGTTAGTAATGGAAATTTGGTAAATTGGATTACTTTATGGGAAGGTTAATCAAGAAATTGTGTACATCGGACCTGAAGACGACCATATTGTAGTCAGCTGGAAAGCAGGAAAACGGAAGACAGTACCACAGGTGTGCAGTTCTAAGAAAGAAGCTTTGTTCATGAAATCTACGTTAGGTTTAGAGTGGGGGGGAAATTATTGGTAGTGGTTTCAACTAGACGAGTGTTTTTCGTGAATATTTGGCGAGAGGGGGCCATAGATTTGAACTCAGAGAGCACTTGCCATGAAAATAACGATAAAGCAGAGACAGGCTCGCAACGTCTCTTCTGTGGAAATGAGGTTGCAGTGAAGAGAAAAGGGTATCCCCTACTAAGCTACAAAGTCTATTTTTAACTCTGTCAAGGCAGCATCAGTATTTCAAGCAGCTCCTGCCAAGATATGGTAACAGTACTCTATTCTTGGACGTACTTGGTTCTAACTCAGGTAGAGATTTGCATCAGCAGTGAAATATCTACTGGAGCGGTAGAAGGATCCCACCGTTTTTCCAACTTGGCAACGGATTTGATGTAGGTGTTCCATTTCAAATCAGGAGTAAAGAACAGATGCTTGTTAAAATATAGAGCCTCCTCATGACGAGAGCCATTTATTTTAATTGATGCCAGACGTGTTAGTGATGTAAAAATGAAGGCTTGGTTTTAGATGCATTAAAATTAACCAGCCACCTCTTTCCCCATTGTGTTATATACTGGGTATTATGAAGATGACGTATATTCTGTATTGTTGCTGTTGTTCGTCTTAGGAAGAGTCTTAGTGTTTCATCTATAGACAGGGTACATTCTACTACATGAGCACCAAGCCTGTAATTTAACTATAAGAGATTTTTGAATATCTTGATAGATAGACTGAGAGGTGGTGCGTTTGACATTTATACTGACAGTTATACATATGTTGTTCTAAATCGTCTAAATTGAAATGACTGCTGTTTATTTATCAATGAATAACGAGACACTTTGTTATAAAAGAAACTTGGTTTATTTAGTAAACATTCATATATACACAATACGGCGGTGAAGGTGGTTGTGGTAGCGGTGTAGGTTGCGAATGTGACAGGCAGTTCCCTGTCGTCTGTCTCTCGTTCTCCGTCTCCGCGTCTCTGCCTTGTTTTTGTTTACCATCTCACTTTTATGGACTTTCGACCTGGTAACCAATAAATCAATAGACGTCATTGACTCATATGTTGACCAGCCCGGCGTTTGCTTTTGGTCTTACCTGCGACCGAATTACGTCATCTCCAGGTCATCCCATTCCCGGGTTTCATTTTTGTCGGTCAGGATTTAAGTTCATTCGAATCTTGCTTCATACAACGGTCTGACCCATAAAACGACTTACGTCATAGGATCAGGTCATCCAATTCCCGGTTTCCATTTTTGTTGGCCCGGATTTTGAGTTGGTTTGCACCTTGCCTCTCCATAACAATTGTACAACGTTCTCAAGGGGAGGGAGAATCAGAGAGAACTTGGTCGCTTACGGCCTTTGAAGTGTTGCCATAAAATAAAATTAAACAAGTGAAATAATAAGCAGAAGTAAATTATTGAACATGAATAATGGATTTACATACATAAGTATAAATTTAATGTATGCAAGTCAGTGCATCATAATAGAAATGTTTTGTTTGTTTGTATATAAAAGTATTCTTGAAAAAAAGCATTTATATCTCGTAATTGTTGGGGATATAACTAATAAATCCTAAGCTTATAATAGACAGAATCAACACACACACACACACACACACACACACACACACACACACACACACACACATATATATATATATATATATATATATATATATATATATATATATATATATATAGTAGCCCAGAAAATGTACTACAGATGAGAAACATTTTTTTATTGTTTAAATTACCTGTAGCCTTAATTAAATTACCTGTAGTATTATATATACAGGAAGTGATCCGCGTTGATATCTATGTATTTCTGGGAACGTTTAACAACGTTTGCAGATACTGCCTGTAGATCTTCTCTTGTGTTTCTGCTGATAGCGTTGGTAATGTTCTGCTTTCTTTGGTCTAGATTGTGAAAATTATTTGCATAAACGTTTTGTTTTAAAGTCCCCAAAGAAAAAAAATCACGTGATAACAAGTCCTTGGAACGTGGTGGCCATGACCCTTTGCTTATTGTTCTCTTTGCCGTAAACATGTCACGGCAGTGATATGTGAGACGTGTGGCATGTAGCGCCATCTTGTTGGAACAAGAATTGCATTTTGTCCTTTCGTGTCGGTTGGTCATAAAATTAGAGAGATCGGCCTCCTTTTATGACGGTTGCTACATCTGAAAAAAAATTGATTAGAGGACGATTAGATAGATCGGGCTACTTTTAAATGGGCAACCCTATATATATATATATATATATATATATATATATATATATATATAGCGCACACATGCACACAAATATACATATAGAGAGCGAGAGACAGTCAGAGAGATAATGTGTGTGTGAAGCTGCGTTATTTGCTGCATTCGCACTGATATTTTAAGCACACTTTCTCTATTGAAAATTTAATCAAACGAACTCAGTCATGCATATGCGAGCGACTTCTTAAAAGTTTACTAATTTACATATTCTTTTGGAAAACGAACTTTAATTAATTATTCGTTTCTTATTCAATGATTGGTTTCATTTAACTATTACGTATAGTTCTATTCATATATGTGTTCGACGTAGCATTTAGGATGAAAATGTCCCAGCACACACAAACACACACACACACACACACACACATATATATATATATATACATATACATACATATATATATATATATTTATATATATATATATATTTATATATATATATATATATATATATCAGGATTTTGAGGGGGTAGAAAATTTGAATATTGCAATCATGAAGCGAAGACTTTTATTGTTCATGATTAAAAGTATAAAACGTAAAACATGTTTTAAGAAAATAAAAAGGAAAGAGAGGAAAGAAAAAATGAGATAGAGAATGAGTTTACCGGTTTCGCCATTGCTTTCCCAAAGCTGAATCGATGGATTTGCGATTAAAAAAATAAAAATTTGTGCATGATGAAAATAAAGTTGCGTTAACGATTGAGAAAAAAAAAAAAACAACAACAGGAAAGCGATTAAAATAAAGCAACGTTATAATATTATCTGTGTGTGCGTGGAACGGTCATTTCAAACCTTCTCTGTCAATGTTTTGTCAATTTGTTTTTTAGCCGGAAAAATAGCTGGTTAGAATTGAAAACGTGTAACTTATCAGTTGTCGGTCGACGTAATGCGTGTGCTGTATGCATGCGCTAATATAAATTTATACATTCGACTAAGTTAATTTGTCAAGCCTTGATAAGCACGTGTCGTTAGCTTAGATGATAGCAAATATCACTAAATAGCTAAATGTTTTGGTTTCGATTCTAGCCGATAGCATCCAAGTCATATTTTTAAACTTTTGAAATCACTACTATATATTGAGTACAATACAATAATCGATAAACTATTGTTTTTTGTAATAATAAATGTGAAATCTGCATTATGCAAAACATAATATTTAAGTGTATTTACCACCGTGCAATGTCGGGGGATTCATTACAATATATTAGATACTATATAATAATCAATAGAGAATTACCTCTATAATAAAAACAATAATAATAATAGTAATAATAATAATGAATAATAATAAATTATAATAATAATGGTAAATAATAATAATAATAAATACTACTACTACTAATAATAAATAAATAAATAAATAAATAATAATAATAATAATAATAATAATAATAATAATAATAATAATAATAATAATAAATACGAAATCTGCATAAATGAAAATATATTTAAGCATATTTTATGACCGAGCAATGACAAGCGGTCTGTTATTTTAATAAAAAATAGCAGACCGCTTGTCATTGCTCGGTTATAAAATACGCTTAAATATATTTTCATTTATGACGATTTCGTATTTATTATTATTACTTTAGATTTTTTTATTTAACATTTTAGAGAGAAATAGGGAGAAAATAAAAAAAATAAAAGGATGGATAAATATCGAAAGGGATGCGGAAACGATGAAAAACACAAATATGAAATTATTATAATATTTTCTCCCTATTTCTCTCTAAAATGTAAAATAAAAAAATCTAAAATAATTTCTCTCGGTATATTTGTGTTTTCTTTACTTGTGTCTTCTGTTTTATTTAGTTTTTAATTATTTTTTTTCTAATATTTTTCTTCATCACCCCCTCTCTTTTTCTTTCGCTACCTTTACATTTATATTTTCTTACTGTTATCTTTTGTTTTTACTTTTATCTGTTTTAATCTTTCATTACTTTAATTTTGACATTCTTCTTTCACTCTTTCTCTCTATTTCTTTCTCACCCATTTCCATCCACCACCCCTTCCTTCACTCAATCACTACTTTTTTTTCGCATTCATTTTTTTTTTCTGCTTCGCATTATTTTTTCGTCTTCCTAACCTTTGCGCTTCACATTCTTTTTTTTTTTCTTTTGCTTCGCATTCTTTTTCGTCTTCCTAACCTTTGCGCTTCCCATAGCGGCTCAAAGTAAAAACTCCATTCAAACACGCATGGGCATACTACCACGCGCGTGCGCAGGCACGATTCATGCCCTTTCTCAGACTCTTTGACCATAACCGACAAGTGGACAGGTAGCATGTGAATGTCAGCTCCAGACAAGAAGCTCCTTGTTTTCTTCTTAATCAAATCCCCTCATCAAATTCTTCTCAGATTTATCTTTCAAGTTTGGAATTCCTTGAATAAACTATGTCAACGATGAAAACGGAAGTGATAGCTTTTGGCTTCCTTCTGCCTCGGTGGACCATGAATCGTAACTTCAAAAACATGACATTATTCTACAAGAGCAGATTTATCCGCCATTAGCTTCCCTGGTAGCATATATATATATATATATATATATATATATATATATATATATATATATATATATATATATACACACGACAAATAAAAAGTCCGCGCTTGCAATTTTTTCAAAAAACGCAAATTTAAGCTAAATTTAATGCAACTTTAAATAACCTATACCTCATTTAATTCACCTTTTATTCCTCTATAATTTTGCCTGTTTATGTTTGACTTTTAATTGAAGTATTCTAGTGTTCGCGTCAATTTAAAAAATGAACTTCAAATCAAGAAGGCAAAAGGAAACTATGCACCATGGAAAATTGTGATTGAAATGTAAATTTAGAACATTAATGAAACGCAAATACAACAGGAACACAATAAACTAGTTTATATTTAGTAGCATGGCCCTTCTGCAATTTGCCCGCCTGCAATCTTTTGGGCATTCCTTGAATTAGTCTACGGCTATACTTCGGTGAAAGGGCATCTCACGTCTCTTTAATTTTTGTCAAAGGTTTTTCCAGATTTGAAATGTTATTATTGCATAGCTGTTGCTTGATGTAATCCCATACGTTTTCGATATGATTGAGGTCTGGAAATGGTGCAGGCCAATCCAAACATGCAAAACCATGCTCTTCAAGGAACCTCTAGACATTTTCAGCTTTATGAATGGGAGCGTTATCCTGCATGAAGATGGGATTATCATCCAAATTCCGGCCAAAGTAGGGTAGAAAATGCACAGTCAACATATTAATGTACTTGGTCGAATTAATTCTATCTTACAAGCGATCTATACGCCCTGGACCATTGCCGCTAATTACGCCTCACATCAAAACTGAACTTAGACCATTTTGCAGCGGTGAAACTTTGCACCTAAGATTAAATTCTTCGACGGACATCCTGCCTAACATCATTGCCTAGAGTATTGAACTTACTTTAGTCACTAAAATCACTTTTGACCAATATGAATAGTCATGATCTTCATTGTATCTGCCGAATTCCAGACGCCGCTTACTGTATAGAAATCATTGGCTTGCATCTTCTAAACAGCCTCACAAATTATATATATATATATATATATATATATATATATATATATATATATATCATCCACAAACAATTAAAAACTAATTCGATGTATCATATTACTTCAGTGTGGCTAGATCGATATCTATCTTATAAACCATTGAGTCGATAGTCAGCAGCTCTAACCAACAGGCCATGCAACTGGTGCCCTCGGCTATGATATCGAACAATACTTTATACAAAAATTGACCGCCACCCACAATGCTAAATAATTTCCCTTTTTGATTAATTTCCTCACGATTTATATATATATATATATATATATATATATATATATATATATATATATATATATATATATATATATATAGTATTAAAATGTAAGTTTTTAAAAATGTAAGTTTTTAAAGCCTAACTATTACAAAAGTTAAAGGCGGATCATAACGAGAAGATATATAATAATGGGAAATATATATAGTGATTGAGTATAAATCTATCCCACGTGTAAATAATGTGTTGGTTTTATTGTCACGTGATCCGATACAAACTATAATAAAATAGATGTATTTCAATAAATACACCAATTTACAAATATTATTGACTTGGAAAAGAATTCTTATCATCTTATAATATGATTGTAATAGTTTTAAATCATAAAAATCAAGTCATTAATTAATCTATCGAAATTTAGCGAACATCAACACCGTCGACTGTGTTGATACACGCTGTAAGTATATAATAAAAGCCGGTGCGTGGAAACTTCATGCCTTAAACTAATGAGTAAGGAAAATAACGAACTAGGGTAATGCCTAGTTCCACAGTTTTATCTGTGAAGTATTTTTGAACAGGTATAGGTTGTCCCTGGGAACCCGCCTACTTTTGCGGGATGCCCAGGTTGTAGCGATTTACCTGTAGGGCCTCTAGGCTCTCAAAATTAAATAAAAGGAAGATTAAACGATGTTTTTTAAATGATTTTCTAGCATTGGAAAATGCATATTTTTCTTTCTTGAATTAGTTGTCTTATTTTAGTTATAGTATGTTTAACTACTCGGCTGTTGTGTTTTATTCTATAGTGTAGACTATTTAACTTGCGGTAAATTTTGATGTTATATTTATTCACTACAACGTTGTTTGACCGCATGAAATTGTTTAAGGGACCTATTAATTGTGATCGATTTTACAAATTGTTACATGCAAAAGACATATGTCAGTGTGCAATAAATTATTAATAAGAAGAAGTTGGTTGAATATAAAATAGGGGTCTTTTATTTAGCCAGAACATTACATTACGAACAATTAGATTCAATGATAGGAGGGTTGATGTTTGACAGTTTTATGGGCGCGTGCAAAAATCAGCAGCAGCAGAAGGATAGCTAGTTAACGAAAATATTAACAGCAGCAGCCGTTAAAGCACTATGAAAATAAGGAAGTGTGCGCAAGTTTGCGCCACGAGAAAATGTGAGAAAACAATAAACCACGTGGAGTAGAGAAGCAAAGTGCACCGTTGAGCAAGATGGACGTGTGAATACGAGGGTGGATAGGTTGGTTGCTTGGTTGTTTTTGTTTTACGGCATATCAACCATTTTCAGGTTTGTAATGCCGAATCCAAAGATTTTGAAGAAAATTTTTTTAATAGAATATATTTGTTGTTTTCAAGTCGGTTTCTATTTAACCCATAGTTGGGACCCTAACAGGTACTGCCACTCTAAGTCAGAGTGGACCTGGGAGCAATGGTAATTAAAGGGTGGCTCCACACTCTCCAAAGCTCGCAAACTTGGGTTTCACCACTGGATATAGTTTAAGGTCATATCCAGGATCACGAAGGTGAGAGAGCGGTAGCTAGCGCCAGCGCAAAGTGGTGAGGGAAAGACATTTAAAAAACACATATGTGCACGAAAAGACTTTTGCAAGATAATGAAATGCGTTGTTTTGGAAGAAACACAGATAAATGCATTCCATTATCAATTACAAAATGCAAAGTCGGATTTATTTTTCTCACCAGTTTTATTTGTTTGTTTGTGACGGTACCAAACAACGTGTGCGTCCGAGAGGTTTGACACAGTTTAAAAGTAACGGATAGTTACACATGTTGAGTGGCTTATGTAACTAGAGTAATGTCTTGTTGAACTGTTACATTCGACACGTATTTTTTTAAGTGGTATAAGTCGTTTATGGGTACCTGCCTATATTCACAAGAGGCATAGATTATAGTGATCTACCTGTAGAGCCATCAGTTTCTTAAAATTCAAATACAGTTTTACTGCCTTGAAAATTAATTCTTAATTTAGTTATGTCTTGACCACGTTCCTTCAACTGCTCGTCTTGTTTTGTCACCTATTAAATTTTCTATAGTTTTTAAATTTATCTATATACTAGCAGTTCAGTTCGGCTTTGCTAAGGCCCTATATACTGTTCATAACTTTATGTGGATATATATATATATATGAAGTTTGACTCATATCCAGGGAATCTATATCTAAAATTTCAAGTGTTTAGACACAAAATTAGCGGAGGAGTTTGGTAGAGTCTTCAAAGGTCAACTCTGTAAACTTTGGCCTTTTGGCAGCCAAATTTTCGCCCCAAAACGGATTAAAAAGCTTGCTGCATTTCTGAATACCATTTATGTAAAAATTTAAATTTTTAGATCCAAAATTGTCTGAATAGTTTGCTAGACACCGCAAAGGTCAGATCTTTTGAACTTTGACCCCTTGGCAGCCAAATTTTTGGCATAAAACGATTAAAACGCTTGCCTTATTTCTGAATACCCTTTATGTAAAATTTCAAATGTTTAGACCAAACATTGGCTGAGTAATTTGGTAGAGACCGCAGAGGTCAATTTTTTTTTACTTTGACCCCAATTTTAATCCCTTAACATTTATTGTTTTGGGCTCATATTAAGTTATTAAGTTAGATCCATGTTCAAGGAAACTACATCTAAAATTTCAAGTGTTTAGAGCAAAAATCGGCGGCGGGGTTTGGTAGAGTTTTCAAATCTTGAACTTTGACCCCTTAACAACAAAATTTATGGCCGAAAATCGATTAAAAAGATGTTCTCAAATCTCAATATCCCTTATGTCAAATATAAGAGTGTAGACTGAAAATTAATAGAGTAGTTTAGTAGAGAAATGTACACACACAGACATACAAATTTCACTTTTATAGATATATAGATTAATACGATAGTGTGTGTTATTTTCTGTGCCCGCTTATATCTTTTTTCTTCCGAGTGAATGTGGTTAAATTGTTATTACCTTCCATTTCTAGTAATAAATACTTTTACGAAGAATCCTTCATAAGTTTTGGTTTCGGTTTCGATTATAGTTAATAGCACTCAAATCATCTATATTTTTTTTTTAATAAATAACTTTATCCAGGATTCTTCATAAGTGTTGGTTTCGGTTTCAATTAAAGCTGTAGGAACTTTAATTATATATATATATATATATATATATATATATATATATATATAAATAAATATATATATATATATATATATATATATATATATATATATATATATATATATATATATATATATATACTATAAAAAGTACCTGTCGTTGACTGGGTTACAAAACAGACTACAGAAAATGGACCCTGATTTATGAAAGTATGATAGGAAGGCTTGTAAAGAGATAGCTTCGAATTTGGGGGTATCAAAACCAAATCAAAATATGATGAAAGTAAAAATAAAATAGATAAACCTCATAATTTATTATACCATACCTATTCACACTAAAACACTTATCACAATATTCTGTGGATCTATATTAAAAAAAAACCTTGTTAAACTTTGTGACATATTTTCATTCTATGGAGGTCAGTTGCGAACGAACACCCCATAATTTTTTTATACCATATTTCTTCAAACTGAAACATAATTATCAAAGTATACTTACGCAGATAGATATGAAAAGTCTTTATAAAAGTTTGTGCCTATTTCCATTCCATGGAGGCCAGGCGCGAACGCAGACCCCACAATTTTATTAAACCATCCTTATTTAAGTTGAAACATACTTATCAAAGTATTCTTATGTGCATCTATATCAAAAACACTTGTAAACGTTTTTTTTTTAATTTTTAATTTTTTTATTCCCATACTTTGTGGACCAGGCGGAACGTAGACTCCACAATTTTAATGAACCACCGTTCTGCCAGATCAAACATACCCATTCCTGTGTCTCGATACATCTTCTATCATTATATGTAATCAGTTTTTTTTAAAATAGGCAACTATATAGGAGCCTATTCGTGACCAGACACACACACAGACACACACACACACATTCAGATTTATATATATATATATATATATATATATATATATATATATATATATATATATATATATATATATATATATATTCAGAATGTGAGAGATTTATGCTCCCTATCTTGGGTTGAGCATATTGTGAAGTAATATGCAGACTGCTATTAGCGCATTAAAAAAATCGAGCGAGGCATTTGGACGATGTCAAAACATCGTTAATTCATTACCCACTCAGCAGCAACCGTATAGCGCAATGGTGAGAAGCCCCAACTATAATTTGGGCGGTCGGGGTTCGATCCTGACTTGAAGCAGTTGCCTGTCTAGCCGCACTGATGAGCTATGAAACAGCGAAACAGTATTGTATGTGGATGACTATATATATATATATATATAAATGTTATTTGTTTTTGTGATACGTTTTGAATGAATTCAATTATTTACGAAAATGCATTAAATGCGAGTTTGGAATAATTTTCCCTTTAACCAACTTGGTACCCCGATATTGGGAGAGGCATACATATTGTTTTTAAAATATAATTATCCACTGACACGTGTTTCATCGTCCACGACTCATCAGAGTGACTGAATCTAGCGAGATTCGAAATCGGGTCCCCACGGCAATGAGCCTAAACTCTTAATCCGTTCGCCCATCTCGCACGTCTGTTTGGATATATCGCGATTTACTTTGATGTTATTTGTTTTTGTTTTTGCGATACATTTTGGATGAATTCAATTATTTACGAAAATATGTAAGGGGGTGAGTGACGCGTTTTATGACAGGTTTCCATAGTAACAACCTCGTTTCATCGACTACTGTTGCTACTAATTCACTGCTGTTGCGAAAAGAGAAGTAACGAGTGAAATAGAGAGAATGAAAGCATGAAAAGGAAATAATTTGGTGGATTTTATAAAAAGCAAACGAGTGCCGTACATTGTTACTACATATGTTTTTATGAGGACAAACAGTAAGATTGAAATTAAACAAAGAACAAGTGAATTGATTGGAAACCTGAACAAATCATGGATTACAATAGAAAAATGCGAGCATGGAAAGTAATATGGTTAAGCTTAAAAATGGAAAAGTAAAGGACTAGTTGTTAAAACTAGAAAAGAAAAGGACAAGATATTCTAGTAAAAAATATATTAAAATTATAACGTAAAAATATTGCAGTATTAAGACTTTTTTTAAAATTCAATTTATGACATTATGTAGTCAATTCTTAATGCTGCAGTATTTTAAGTTATAATTTATTATATTTACTAGCTGTACCCAACCACGCGTTGCTGTGACTCAATTTGGTGTAACGGAAAAGTCTAATAAAAAGAGAAAACGCATGGTTCTCATAGTCTTAGTACAGCAATGTACCCCCCAAGTAAAATAAAATGAGGCAAAAATGTAAAAATAAGTGGTAGTCTTGCAGTACGTAATGGTCTTTTTTTTACACGGTGGTCACCACTTATCAAGGGCCGGAAGCCACTCAGGGATAAGGGTTATTGCAAGTACAGTACGTTAGTGTGGAGATTTAATGAAGTGTTTACTTAAGGGGGCGGTTCATTAGGAATTTGTTAACGTTGAACTTGAAGACATCCAGGTTGTAGTAAGGTGGGAAGCAGGCACACGGAACAGAGTTCCACAGGCGTGCAGTTCTAAGAAGCTGTGTTCATGGAATCTACGTTTTGGTTTTGGCACAGATAAAGAGTAGGGAAAATTTTTCACAATGGATTCAGCTAGACGGGTGTTTTTCGTGAAAGATTGGCGAGGGGGGCCAGAGATTGGAGTTCAGACGAGCACCTTCCATGAAAATAACGATAAAACAAGGATAGGTTCGCAACGTCTCTTCTGGGAGAGAGAGGTTGCAGGGTAGAGAAAAGGGCATCCCCCACTAAGCCACGAAGTCTATTTTGTACTCTGTCAAGGCAGGATAGGCTGTTTGTAGCGGCTCCTGCCCAGATATGGCAGCAGTATTCCATCCTTGGACGTACTTGGCTTTTATATAGATAGAGAATTGCATCAGTAGTGAGATATCTTCTGGAGCGGTAGGAGGATCCCACCATCTTTCCAGCGACCTTGGCAACATACTTGATGCACGTGTTCCATTTCAGACCAGGAGTAAAGGTTAAACCCAGAAGCTTGTCAAAACATGGGGCTTCTCCTAGACGAGAGCCATCAATTTCAATTGATGCCAGATGGGGATCAGAGCGTTGATGATGTAAAGATAGGAGTTTGGTTTTAAATGCATTAAAGATAACCAGCCACGTCTTCCCCCACTGAACCACGCGCTCGAGATCAGAGGAGAGAGAATCAGAGAGAACTTTGTCGTTTACAGCCTTTGATGTGTTGCCGTAGATGGTCGTGTCATCAGCATAGATGTCAACGAATGATTTAAGTATGTGTTTAGGGAGATCATTGATGTAGATCAGGAAGACAGTTGGGTCCAGGATTGACCCTTGGGGGACTCCAGCATTAATACTGCAGGCTTCTGATGTCTGCCCATTAACCACTACTCTTATGAGCCTATCGGAGAGAAATGATTTAATGATTGAGAAAACATTTCCATTATACCGTAGCTGGAAGTCTTGTGAAGTAGGCCTGTGGTCTGATTTGTTAGTGTTTTTATTTAATGTAAAATGTTTAATCATCTCGAAGAACACAGTGTTTATGGATGTATTTGGAGAAAACAAATCGTCGCGGACTCTGGCGAATGTGTTAACTTAGGGTAAATAATTTAAAAACTATATAAAACAGTGTCAGAGTGTTTTAGTTTGAACTGAGTTTCCCGAACGTAACGTAAGCAACAGCATTTGTATGTTTGAACAAAATATATAGCAAATGTAATTTCATTAATGAAGAAGAAGCATTCATAAATGTTAATTTAAACACGTGCAGATTTATTCAGTAAAGAAAAAGCAATCATATTTTTCGGATCTTAATCGGACCTTTATCGGGTTGTTTGTTTTGTTTTTGTTTTTATATTGGACTGCAAATATGTAAATAATAAATGTAAATAATAAAAATTGCTCATAGGTTAGAGTAGTCCAAATTTGAACTAAAAACCGAGTAGTCGCGCAGTTTATGTTTATTTTTTTGATTTTCAAGTGTAACTTCCATTGATTCTAACCGATTTTGGCAGTGAACTCTCACCGGAAAAAATATAGGAATGTACCTTTATCGAGGCAGTGTAAGGATAATAGGCCTATAGCACACCTCAGATCCTGTGCTGCAGTTTGTGCATATTACATTTGCATGTAATGCCTTGATTTTTAATCCTATTAAGGTCAAACTCACACGGGAAAAATGAATTCATTTTATTTATATAGATAGAAGAGATATTTATTTATATTTTTACTAGAATGTCTTGTTCTTTTCTTTTCCAGTTTTAACAACTAATCATTTACTTTTCCATGTTTAGCTTGTAAATATTACTTTTTATGCTCGCATTTTTCTATTGTAATCTATTTTTATATTACATATGAATTAGTCAACTGAGGAATTTCCACATGTTTGCTAGTTTTATATAAATACTACAATATTTTCTGAAAGCATGAAACTGTTGAAAGGAATATAGTTGTTGAAGGAGTCTTGTTCTTGTTTCTGGATTATCTTGTCTGCATGAAGTCCTTCTTGTAAGTCAGAGCCATTTTTTTACTTAAACGTTTTGACTCCCCCTCCCTGATACCGATGGTGGTAAGGCACTGTAAGTGTATGTGAAGTTGGGGAAGGTTTGTTAAAACACACACAAGAAAGATGGCGAATCAAATGACACTTTCAATTAATTTGCAGTTTCGCACTTGACATGCCATTGCTTGCCACACGCAAAAACGTAGAAACGGCCAAAGTATGACAGGTCTTAATTCTGACTCGTCCTAGATTTTCACTTAGAGCTTTGTTAATCGGGTACATCTGACACAACCATATTGCTACTGCTCATTCAACGATGACGACGGATTGGGCGTTAAGGGGGGGTCTGATAAATAGCGATCAGGCTTAAAATTTCTTAGGCACAAAAAACTTGTGTAATGTCTCGTAACACATTTACATACGTGAAGAATATTTACACAGGTATAGACTGTATGGTCTCCATGTGACCGTCCCAAGGAACAGTAGACTTTCCCATTTGGAAGAGGTTAAAACTCCCGAAACTCTGGAAAATGCCTGGCAACTACGCTTGTGTTATTTATTAAGTACTATTGTATGCCCAGGCATCGTCATCCAACCCTACTGAAAATAATGAATTTTATTATTTTTGTGAAACCGGCATATAAATTTCATTGTTTGGTGGAAAACTGGCAACATATGTCACCTTGAGAATAGATGACGAAAACTGAGATTATGAGCTTGACCTTTGGGGCCTGAGAAATCGACAGATCGCCGGCACACACGCAGAGAATCGGGGAATCACCCTGGGATGACGTACTTACCGGCGATTGGTCTAGGGAGCAACCTACTCTACTCCGTTACCTCGGTATATAAGCGAATCCCCGCGCCCAAATCAGTTAGTTGGAGAGAGTTAGAGCTGAGTTTTGAGCGAGTCTAATCCTAATCGAAGAGTTTTCGCCACCCTCTCTCCCCGTCTCTCGCTACTGCCAAAACTGAGAGTAATTAAATCGATTTGGGACTCAATAGTGTTTGGTAAAAATGAACAACTGAACGATTGAATATGTGTATATCATAGTTTGTATAATCTAAATTGAATTAACCTGTAGAATAGAGATATCTAAGTCTGTCTTTCTTTTTGCGTGCATGAAAATCTATTCACTTCCAGCGTGACAACGGCATATCAACCCGAAGGTGAAATCAACACTGACTAAGTCTATCAACAAGATCTTGCTGCGCCAAGAGATCTTACAGGTGAAAGAGGATCACGAGGCATATGTAACAAGTAGATCCCCATTAGGGATCGCTGGGGGTTCACATTTGTTGCCGGTAACCTGAAAAGGTTACATTTAGTGACCTGTGACCAGGACCTTTTTCATCCATAAAATACACAAGGAAGGTTATCCACTGAGAGCTAGTTTATCTATGATAGGTTTTGCCCAACATTTTTGGCTCTTAGAAATCTTGTCACCCGTGACAGAGTTACTGCCTATCGGATTTTTTCGGTCTGTTGAATGTCTGATATGTGTTTAAATTTCGCCCTAGAAAAGATGACATGATTCCACTTCCGTTTAATTAAAACCCTGCGTCTTTTTTTCTGCAAACTATCTACTAGCTAGCCAGTTGTGTACAACTCCCAAGAGCGATAGGAGCCTTCTATCATGTCTGAAAGTGACACAATGTTCAACTAACGAGATCGGAAATGCGCTGCTGTACAACTCATGCTCTCTACCGATCCAAGTTATTACAACAGGACCATTGCCAGCAACCTCAAAATGCAAATCCGGACGGTTCAACGCTTGGGAGCACAGCTCAACAAAGTTTCTGCTCACAGTTATGGTTTTATGTGAAGGCCACATCATGCCAACTCAAATCTTCGAAGTCGGCTTGAAAGTCAACACGAAAGTGTACCTGGATGTGTTGATGAGGGTGGTGATCCTCTGATGCAATCAGGTGGCTGCTAGCAGACCCTGGGAGTAGCATATGTACTCGGCACCGGACCACAAGTACAAAGATACTAAGGCTTGACTTAAGAAGGAGTTCTACAACTTTGTGTGCTTGTACTCACTGGCTCGTTCTCCCCCGACCTAAATTTGCTGGAATACCTCGTTTGACCATACGTTGAAACTATCATCAACATAACCTCCCACAATACCAAAGCCAGCCTGATCGCTGCTATCAGCTCAGCCAAGTATTCGCCAGCGATTGTGGAAAACGCCTGCCCCCAGTTCCAGACCCGTATCAAGGCGGTGATTGAAACTGAAGGCGGCTACATTGAGTAGATGTCAGCTGTACTAACTGAACAAGTTCCCTGAACTGATTTTTTAAAGAAAAGATTTAAAATGAAATTAAATGGATGTCTCTCACCTAGGGGAAGCTCCATGTTTTGATAAGTTTCTGGGATTGGCCTTTACTCCTGACCTGAAATGGAACACCTATATCAAGTCTGTTGCCAAGGTCGCTGGAAAAATGATAGGATCCTTCTACCGCTCCAGAAGATATCTCACTGCTAATGCAATTCTCTATTTTCATAAAAGCCAAGTACGTTCAAGGATGGAGTACTGCTGCCACATATGGGCAGGAGTTGCTAAAAACAGCCTATCCTGCCTTGACAGTGTACAAAATAGACTTCGTGGCTTAGTGGGAGAGAAGAGACGTTGCGAACCTGTCTTTGTCTTATCGTCACTTCCATGGCAAGCCCTCGTCTGAGATCCAATCCCTGGTTCCCCACCCTCGCCATTCTTTCACGAAAAACACCCGTCTAGCTGACACCACTATCAAAACATTTCCCCGCTCTTTATCTGTGCCAAAACCAAAACGTAGATTCCATGAACAAAGCTTCTTTCTTAGAACTGCACACCTGCGGAACTCTGTTCCGTTTGACTGTTTCCAACCTGATTACAACATGGATTTCTTCAAGTCTAACATAAACAAATTCCTGATGGACCGTCCCCTTAAGTAAGGCATCTTATCAAATCTCAACACTAACGTACTGTACACGCAATAACCCTTATCCACCTTGTAAAAAATAAATAAAATAAAAAATAAAGATATACTGTTGTTTATTTATTTATTTATTTTTGAGGGCGACACATCGTTCCCCACGGTAATTCAATTAATCTCTTGCAATCACGAATATTATTTCAGGAATCATCACTGTTTTGAGGGTCTAAAAGTAAAAAAAAACAATATCATAAATATTTACAAAAAAGAACAAGACATTCCAAATATTCGATCTAGTCCAGATTAATTTGGTTAACCTATTAATATTATATTTAAAAAAATGTCTTTCTTGGCTGTGCTATTCATCTTTGCCACACCCTCCAAAAACTTGTTTATAACTTTAAAAAAAAAAAAAAAAAAAAAAGACTGCATTCTATGAGGTTGAGCTGAATCAATTATACTACTTATCTCTCTCTGTTTTGGTTATTAATGCTATTTTTATATATATTTATCGTATTTACTATTATTATATATATAATTGTGGCAACAAGAATGAAATATAATTGGGTCAGATTTATTCACGAAAAAAAACATAAGCATTAAATAGAACTTATACAAAGCATTTTTTTTCTGGCTAGTATGCAAATTTTCTGATAATGTAAATTATCTGTAATGATAAATCCGATGCCTTGCTTTGGGTAAATGTTATTAAATTATATTAGTGGCCTGGCAAATATACAGGAAACAACAAAGCACAAAACTCCAAAGTAAATTCATTCAAAAGCAGCAAAACTAAAACTGGCCTGCCAGGACACTATATATAAAAATATAGGAAAATTTGGGCATATTTAATTCGTTTGAAAATATAGTTACTTTTTACTAATTGTCAGATTTTAACCAGCAAAAGTATCATAATCTTCAAAAAACCTGCAAATTTTCATGTAGTCTTGTCCCATAAAACCAAATAAAAGTTATGAGAATTTCAATATTTATTTTGGTTATAAGTATATATATATATGTATATATATATATATATATATATATATATATATATATATATATATATATATATAGATAGATAGATA
The DNA here is from genome assembly GCF_053919585.1 of Euprymna scolopes. Classification (NCBI taxonomy): domain Eukaryota; kingdom Metazoa; phylum Mollusca; class Cephalopoda; order Sepiida; family Sepiolidae; genus Euprymna; species Euprymna scolopes. The sequence goes on from NC_136498.1 coordinate 98,120,465, forward strand.
GATAGATAGATAGATAGAGTGTTGTTGTATGTCATGGCAAGGTAGCTGTAGTTTTATTGCTTTAGGTTGAATTTTACTTAGGGTTTGTTTTTTAGTTATCTCCACGTTGGGCTTGCTTGCCAGGTCTACTATATATATATATATATATATATATATATATATATATATATATATATATAGAGAGAGAGAGAGAGAGAGAGAGAGAGAAAGAGAGAGAGAGAGAGAGGGGGAGAGATAGATAGATAGATAGATAGATATACCACCTTTTTTGACAATTTTATAAGTTCCAAATCTCAGCGACTATTGATCACAATTTAACAAATGAAGGATCGTTGGAACAGTTAATCTAAATTGCATAATGGGTTATGTGACATTAGCCCTTAAGGTCGCACATTAAGGGGATCATATATATATATATATATATATATATATATATATATATATATATATATATATATAGTAAGTTATAAAATATATACGGCGATTAAGCTACACTGAATATTCCGCGTTTCATCCACTCTAAGACTCTTCAGGCTTATGCGCGAATTTTGTAGTTGTATGTCGTTTTTATATACGCACCTTCTATTGAGATTTTAGTTAGCCAATCAGCTTTCTAGTATCCTAGCTCTACCTACGTATTGAGCACTTTTGAAGTAAATACTTAAAGTTTACGCATAAATTTATACTTTTGTATATTAATGTTATGTAAGTAAATGAAGTAGTTATACATATATATATGTATATATATATGTATATATATATATATACATACATATATATATATATATATACTAGCAGAAGTAACCGTCGTTGACTGGGTTCAAAAACAGCCTACAGAAAATGGACTGTGATTGATGAAAGTATGATAGGTTATGAAAAGGAGGGGGTTGTAAAGATATAGGTTTTGATACTCATAAATTTTACCCTAAGCAAAATATGATGAAAGTAAATATAATTTTCGCGAAAATATATTTTTTATATCAACCTTGTTTCCATTCGTAGCCAAGAGTAACCAACAAAATGATGTTTCCTTACAAAAATGTTATATATATAATAATATAAATATACAAGAAATAAATGTTACCATAGTCAATAAAAGTAACTTTTATCGTAGAAAAGTTCATTGGCTTGTATTTTAAAGTAGTTTGTGAAAAAAAAAAAAATTTTATTCACGAACCAGTTAAAAAAAAATCAAAATGGCAGCGACTTTGAAATGAAAAACCCCGTTTTCAATTTGAAGGAGTGGCATTTGAGCATTTTGTGTTAACGGTTTAAGAGAGTTCCGTCAACGTAAGGAATATTTATAAGCATATTTTAATGTTTTTCCGTTATTTTGTGCTTGAGGAATATTCGATTATGGCATGTGAAGTTTATATAAAAATTCATTTAAGTAGTTATCGCTGTTAACGTGAATAAATAAAAGCTAACGTGAATTAAGATTAAAGTTAAAGTGTTATTGTGGACTCTCACCCCTTTTAAAAAACCTTGTTAAACTTTGTGACATATTTCCATTCTATGGAGGTCAGGCGCGAACGAACACCCAATAATTTTATTATACCATATTTCTTCAAACTGAAACATAATTATCAAAGTATACTTACGCAAATAGATAAGAAAAGTCTTTGTTATAGTTTGTGCTAAATTTCCATGGAGTACAGGCGCGAACGAAGACCCCACAATTTTATTATACTATCCCTATTTAAGTTTATACATACTTATCAAGGTATTCTCATGTACATCTATATAAAAACCCTTGTAAGCGTTTTTTGTTTATTTTTTATTTCCATACATATGGGGCCAGGCGCGTACGCAGACCCCACAAGTTTTGTGAACCACTGTTCTGCCAGATCAAACATACCCATTCCTGATCCTCGATATATCTTCTATCATTATATGTAATAGGGTTTTTTTAAATAGTCAACCATATAAGAGCATATTCGTGACCAGACACACACACACACTCACATCCAGTTTTACATTATAGATGTATATGTGTGTGTGTGTATGGGTCTGTGTCTTGTGACAGGTGACAGTGTCATAAATTATCAGTCGCTATATCACTTTCCTTCTCTCTCTTTTTCTGTCTGTATGTCTCTTTCTTTATCTTTCTTTTTCTTTCTGTGTATATATATACACACACACATATATATATATTCACACACACACACGCACACACACACACACACACACACACACACATATATATATATATATATATATATATATATATATATATATATATATATATATATATATATATATTTCTGTTTATATCGAAGAAGTCTCAGCCTCGTGTGTACGTGACACTCCTGTTTTCCGATTTGACAGAAAGTGCGTTTGGACTCTTTTCCGTGTGACAAGCAAGGAGCTGGATGCCTGCAATATTCTTCCTGTTTCAAAAATAATCTTTGTCGCAAAATTTAGCGAACTCCGATCCGAAAAAAAAAAAATGATATGCAATATTGGAAACATGACACGCGTTTACATCACGTGATTTTTTTCTCCCGATGGGACATCTGTCAAGCCGGTGACACGCTATGTCGCCAAAGTTAGATGCTCTAAATAAGGTGCTTTTTTCTACCTAAGCATCGGAGTTAGTTTAGATATATCTTCCCCATCGCCATTTTTCTATATTGTGTATTCTGTACATATTTACCTACAGACGGTTGTTCCTACGTTTGTCGAGCGTTATGTACATATACAGTAGAACCCCGCGATACGGCTTTAAAATTATTAACAAAATACAGTGCAGTAAATAATATAATGTATATAAGCAAATAACATTGTAAATAACACCGTAAGGAGACAAATACCGTAACCAGAGGCCGAAAAAAAAACATCGTATTTCACATCGTAACCATGGGAAAACCGTATCATAGGGCCACCGTATCCCGGGGTTATATCATATTGGATTTAATTAATTTTTATTATATTATATTATATATATATATATATATATATATATATATATATATATATATATATTATACTGTTGGTAGATTTTTTTTAGTAACTCATAACAACAACACAATATGTCATTCCAAAGAGTGCTCAATGCATGAAACAGAGCAATATATTGATTGTTGGAGAGCTATTGGCTACACATTAGCAAACGTGTTTCACGTTTGCTAATGTGTAGCCAATAGCTCTCCAACCGGTGGATGGTTTTTGGCCTGATGAGGTGATTTTCCCTGCTAGGGAGTAATTGAAACACGTTTGCTAATGTGTAGCCAATAGCTCTCCAACAATCAATATATATATATATATATATACATATATATATATATATATATATATATATATATTCAAATTTTCAAAAAAGTGTTTATAAACCTATAAGGAAGGTAGACAAAATTTAAATTATTTGACAAAAAAACAAGAAGAAACCTAATGATATGGAGTTTCGGAGAGAGCAATTCTTATATATATATATATATATATATATATATATATATATATATATATATTATATATATATATATATACAGTCCTGGTCAAAATCATAAGACCACTTAAGAAAGTAAACGTTTACGCATATTATCGAATTTTTAATCAAACCAATGATTGAAACCATTGCCAAAGGGAAAATATGATGGAAAAAATGAAATCTGCTTCATTCGAAACCTTAAGCCTGATCTAATAATTATTTTTTAAAAAACAAACATTTTCACCTAGTCAAAATGATAAGACCACGTTAATAAAATCGGCTAGTTTTGAAAAAATGAATATGAAAAGCTTTCTATGTTACTAAAAGCAACTTGTTAGTGGATAAAAAAACATCTTACTAAATTATAAATGGCAAAAGGGAAACTATTATCAGAGTTTGAGAGAGGAAGTATTTTTGAGCTTCATAGGGGTGGACTCTCCCATGGATCCATTGCAAACGAAGTGAATCGTAGCAAAACGGTCATCACAAATTTTTTAAGAAATCCAGATCAATATGGGCACAAAAAAGAGTCCGGTCGACCAAGAAAAATAACCCCATCATTGGATCGCCGTATCAGAATAAGTTTAAAAAAGCTCTAGTATGAGCTCAAGTCTATTGAAATGCCAAACAGCAGCAGAATGTCGTCCTAAAACCATCAGAAGGCATATGAAAATGAAGGGTTCCAATCATTTAAAGCGACTGCAGAACCCACCTGTTCTTGAACAGCACAAAACTAACCGACTTAAATGTGCCGCCAAATACCAGACTTCAGAGAAGTGGGAAAATGTAATTTTCTCCGATGAGAAAAAGTTTAATCTAGATGGTCCAGATGGATTTCAACACTATTGGCATGATAAAAATTTGCCCAAATAGACTTTTTCAACTCGGGATAGTTAATGATCTGGGTGCTTTTTCGTCAGCTGGGACCTTAAAGTTGCAAGTAGTGAAAGGCCGGCAAACATCATTGAAGTACATTTCAATGCTTGAAAATGCTTCTATCAGGACTGAAGATCCACGTCTGTGTGGAAGAAATTGGATTTTCCAGCAAGACAACGCTGCGATACACACTTCTCGACAAGCACGAGAATACTTTTCTGCAAATAATATAGAATTGTTAGATCATCCAGCATGTTCTCCGGACCTCAGTCCCATTGAAAATCTTTGGGGATGGATGGCAAAAGAAGTGTTCAAGGATGGAACCCAGTATGATTCGATTAAGGAACTTTCTGATTCAGTTTTCAGTATATGGGATAAAATTCCTTCGCAACTGATAAAAAACTTAGTCGCAAGCATGCCGAAGAGAATTTTTAAAGTAATTCGTAATAATGGAGGCTATACTAAATACTGAGACCCTTTTTAGTAATTTATAATTGCCTTTTGTTAGATAAATTATCAGCGTTCTTATCATTTTGACCAGGTGAAAATGTTTGTTTTTTAAAAAATAATTATTAGATCAGGGTTAAGGTTTCGAATGAAGCAGATTTCATTTTTCCCCATCATATTTTCCCTTTTGGCAATGGTTTCAACCATTTGTTTGATTAAAAATTCGGTAATATGCGTAAACGATTACTTTCTTAAGTTGTCTTATGATTTTTACCGGGACTATATATATATATATATATATATATATATATATATATATATATATATATATATATATATATATAATTATCCACATACAATAATGTTTCGCTGTTTCACAGCACATCAGTGCGGTTAAACAAGCAACTACCTCAAGCCAGGATCGATATATATATATATATATATATATATATACGAATGTTTTTTTACATAGGCATCACCACTTATCAAGACCAAGAGGCCACTCGGGATAAGAGTTAAAGAGTGTCAGTAGAAATTGAACAATATAATAACCGTTAGTAATGAACATTTTGTAAATGTGTTAACTTATATGGAACGACTCATCAAGAACTTGTTTACGTTAGACTTGAAGACCACCATCTTGTATTCAGCTCGAAAGCAGAAAAACGGATGACAATTCCATACGCGTGCAGTTTTAAGAAAGAAGCTTTGCTCAATGGACTCTACACTTAGGTTTAGGCACAGATAAAGAGTGGGGTAAACTAGTGATAGTGTTTTCTGCTAGACGGGTGTTTCTTGTGAAAGTTTGGCGAGGTGGGACCATAAAATGGAGCTCAGCCGAGCACTTGCCATGAAAATAACGATAAAGCAGAGACAAACTCGCAACATCTCTTCTGTGAGAAAGAGGTTGCAGGGAAGAGAAAAGGACATCCCCTACGAGGCTACGAAGTCTATTTTGAACTCTATCAAGGCAGGATAAGTCCTTTCTAGCAGCTCCTGCCCAGATGTGGAAACAGTACTCCATCCTTGGACGTACCTGGCTCTTATATAGATAGAGAATTGCATCAGCAGTGAAATATCTACTGGAGCGGTAGAAGGATCCCACCATTTTTCCAGCGGCCTTGGCAACGGATTTAATGTATGTGTTCTATTTAAAATCAGGAGTAAAGGTCAAGCCAAGAAGCTTGTCAAAACATGAGGCCTCCCAAAGACGAGAGCCATTCATTTCAGTTGATGCCAGATGGGGATCAGAGTGTTGATGATGTAAAGATAAAAGCTTGATCTTAGATGCATTAAAAGTAACAAGCCACCTCTTTCCCATTGTACCACTTGCTCAAGATCAGAGGAGAGGGAATCAGAGAGAACTTGATCGTTTACGGTCTTAGATTTGCTACCATAGCTAGTAGTGTAATCAGCATAGATGTCTACGAATAATGTAAGGATGTGATTTGGAAGATCATTAATATAGATCAGGAAAAGATTTGGGCCCAGGAAGGACCCCTGAGGGACTCCAGCATTAATACTAAGAGCTTCTGATGTCTGCCCATTAACCACTACTCTTATGAACCTATCAGAGAGAAATGATTTAATAATTGAGAAGACATTTCCAGCTATACCGTAGCTGGAGATTTTGTGAAGTAAACCTTTATGCCATACTCTATCAAAGGCCTTAGATATGTCAAGAGAAATTGCCCTAGAAAGGTAGCCTCCGTCGATAGATTCGCTAATCCTATGAGATATAACTGTAAGCACATCTGCTGTAAATCTAGCAGAACGGAAACCATATTGCGTGTCAGTAAGAAGGTTATTTTTGTTAAGATGGTTGATTACTTCTCTTTTTAACACAGATTCCAGCAACTTACTCATGACGCACAGGAAACTTATTGGTCTGTACTGTGAGAGAGATGAGTGATCACCTGAATTCTTAAATACGGGGTATACTGATGAGATTTTCCAGAATGACGGGAAGCAATTCTCCTTAAGACAACGTTTAAACAGTTTTGCAAGGAGGGGCGCAAGTTTTGGTTGAAGTCTTTTAAGTACTATAATTGGAATACCGTCAGAGCCGATTGCTTTACTGGAATCAAGGTTTTTGATTAACTTGGCAACATCACGTAAAAATATGAATTTTAAAAACAAATTTCAAATATATTCATAACGTTTGAAAATTATTCCTCTTAAGCAGTGGCCTAGCATCAGTTGTTGCCCTCCCTCTGCTGGCATATAATTACCTATTTGCACCCCCACCTACTGGCATATAATTACCTGTTTTTCCCCGTCCTCCTGCTGGCATATAATTACATGTTTCGCCTCCCCGCTGGCATATGATTACCTGTTTTGCCGCCCCCCGCCTACTGCTGGCATATGACAACCTGTAAAAACTTCAAAATTCCCCAAAGCCCTCAAAATATTTATTTTCATTGAACTAATGTTACAAAATTCTGTTCATGTTAATGTTAACACAATTCCGATTTTTTTTTTACATTTTAATTTGATTTAACAATTTTGTATTCAATAATTTGAATAATAGTAAGTATGTAAACATTAATCTAAAAGAAGTTATGTAAACGTTAATATGAAACAAAAGAAACCATTTTTTTTCAAAACAAAAACGTATAATTCAAATTATAAAAAAGTGTTTAATTAAATTAATTGACTACACAAACAAATATAATAATAAATTTAAATGAGAACATTTGGACACCTGAAAATGCTATGGAATGATAAAATCATTTTTATTTACTTTTTTGTCGTTGTTAAAGTTCAAATTTTCGCAAACACATGGTAGTACCAAAGAGAGGATAGACCGGTGTAGTTTTCTATTTTTTTCCTCCATAATGTTATTATTAAGCGGTCGAGCCTCTCGAAGAGAGAAAAAAAAAACGTCTCGTATCGGCGCTTTTTGAAATTCTTGTGTGCGATCGCTTGTTTTAAGCGCAAAATTTAAGAAATGGAAAGTCATACATATTAGAAAACATTTTTTTATAAATTTAAATGAGAATATTTGAAAACATGAAAAGGTTGAGAAATAATAAAATCATTTTTATTTACTTTTTTATTTTTGTTATTTCTGAATTTTCACAAAAAACATGGCTGTATCAAGGAGAGGATAGTCCGATGTTGTTTTCTTTTCTTTTTCTTCATAATGTTATTTTAACAGGTCGAGCTTTCCGAAGAAAAAAAAACGTCTTGTATCCGTGCTTTTTGAAATCCGTGTGTATAATCGCTCGGTTTAAGCGCGATATTTAAGAAATTTGTTGTTGTTGTTGATAACGTTTCAATCATTTTAAAAATGTGTAAAAAAAATTTTTATGAGTGTATTTATGAATTGAAAATAAGGCCATAAATTTATTTTTTGTGAGAGAACTATTGCAAGGCATCAAGTCAGTTGAAAATTTACAAACATACTTTTCTCGCTTTTTTTCAGCAAAGCTATCAACAACTCTATCAAAATTCACTCTATCGACAAGTTTCCTCTCTATGGAGAGGATTGACAAGTCTGTAAGCCTTTCGGAGATTCATTTCTGCACATCCGATCGGTGTCGTGCCATAATAGCTGCATTGTAAAATGCCTGGCCAATACAGTCACCAATCTGAATCCCATCCTTCTCTGGTTCTCTCAAAATCAGTTCAGAAATGTCCTCCGCGCTTTTACTTTTTGTCTAAACGGAGCTGAGAAACGACTCCTCCACTGTCACTTTATTTTCGTCAATTTTTACGGAGCGCAACACCTCACTCACTTGTGAGATACATCAGGAGTGCTATCAAAAATTATGCAAAAATATTTGTTTTCTTTGGTCTGATCGATGATTTTCTTTCTCGCCTGCTTTGGCAAAATGCTCACAAATTTATCTTGAATTTCTGGTGGCAGATAAGGTAGGGATTTTTCCCCGGGTTAACTTTTATCAAATGTTCACGGAGCACAGGGTTATACTGTTACAAGGAAATGCTGTCCCCTGTCCATGTAAATAAGAAGAACATTAGATAGGTGAAAGTGAGATTAGGATAAGTCGAGACTCGAACCTGGTAAACAAGTGTCAGAGGTAGAATGTTAGAAATCGGAATATTAAAAAGGTCGATTGTTAAATTCTATTAATAATTAATTAGATATTGTTTATATTGTAAAAAGAATTGATTGTTCGTTCTTTTATGAAAACTGAATTAAAAATGTCAGCTAAAACGAATGAACAATACAAATTAAAAATGTATTGTTAAAAAATAGATTAGGTTAAAAATAGGTTAGTTGAGAATTCTTTGTTGTCAAAAGTGTGTTTGGAAAACGTGCGCTTAGCCATGTGAGTTGGTCACGTTTTGAAATCACACTTCTGACGTCATAGCAAAAAGGTGATTCTCAATATAGGACCATCAGATCTCGGGAGTTGAGGCAGAACATTTGAGTCTGCTAGTCAGTCAGGGAGAGAGTTGAAAGTCCTTTGGAAGCGAAACGAGGGACAGTAAGCTATGTAGATCTCGAATTTGAATTGAATTCCTGACGTCATCATCATGCGACCGGTTCAATGAAATAAAGAATCACCATCGATATGTATAACTGTTGTCTTCGTGTCGTTATTCCACAAATCAAAGGTTAATGTGCTAAACATCTTATTATGAACATTGAATAACTCTCGCAAGAATATGTATCTCGCCTCCTCTCTAATATGTGTTATAAGAAATATAAGAACTGTGCATCTATTCCTCTATCATCCTCTCTCCTCGCTAATATATGTTATAAGAAACATCCCAGAACTGTATGGATGTCTCTCCCCTTATCATTGTTATATATATATATATGTGTCCCTGTCGTCTCTCTTCAAAATGAATGTCCCCATCATATCTCTTTTAATATGAACTCAGCGTCATCCTTTAATATGGAACCCCACAACACAACAATACTTGACCAATAAATTTACCAATTCTAAAAAATTCTCTTTGTTTTCTTTATCATTATGAATGTCTTTCCGGTGACCCCTGTAGTGTCAGATTCTGCTTCTTGAGAAACCTGATGATGTCCAGCAATCTAGGAAGAATTTCCCGCCACTTCTTAGTTTCCTTCTCAATAAAATGTTGCTCTACTTTGTCAACTATGTTTTCTTCAGCAAGTCGGATCTCTAGATCCTTCCAGTTGAGAAACGCTTGAGCAATATTAATTGGATGTAAAATGATTTTTCATTTCAGAGACATTGTAGCATGTAGACTTACCAAAAATTATAATTTTCCTAAATAAATAAATTCTGTAAGCTTTTTTGGAGGTGGGGGTCTAAACGATTACGCATAGTTTTACAACCTTGCCAAACTTCGGCTTAGTGAACATTTTTACAATGTTAGAGTAGCCTGGAAATGATGATTATTCATTAATTTTAGGTTAAATTAATGTATGAAAGTTTAAATTTTAAAATAATTGTTTGTGCTTTTATTCTGGCAAGATGTGTACGTAACCATATGCAATCGCATAAAATAAAATGAAAACAAAATTAAAAAAAAAGGAAAATATCATTTTTAGCCAAGGGTGTTAGTTTTAAATTCTCACAATATTAGTAAAAATTATTACTATTATAATTATCTGTATCTTGTTTTTTGTTTCGTTTTTTTTTTTTTTGCATTAAAACAAATCAATCTACTACATATCTATGACATTGTCAGTAGTAATAACAGGCAAATATTGATGATTAGGGTAAACACATGTACATTCTTTATGGAGAGGGACTTTGTTTGTTATACTGTTCCTATACGGTTTCATTCTGCATAATAATCGTTAATTATTTGTTAATGACGTATTCAAATAGCATTTTGTCAACTAATGACAAATGCAAATCGGTTTTGTTTTAAAAAAGAAATACATCTTTAATTCTTTCATTATTTTCAATCAATTGAAAGGAAAACATTTGAGAAAAATATTTAGAACCCCCCCCCCCGTATATTTTATGTCCCTCCCACACACACACTAAGTGCATTTTTTGTTGGCGAAAATATATTCAGATATGAGAAGGTTTTAGAGTAATTCGAGAAAAAAAAGACAAAAACAAATCACTAATTAAATATTTAGAAATTTAAAAAGAGTCGGAATTGGAAATCGTATCGGATCAGGAATTTAAGACAGAATCGGAAAAAAAATTAGGAATCATACCATCATATGTACATATATATATATATATATATGCATACATGTATACACATATGTAAAAATAAATAAATAAATATGTATATAAAAATTTAAAAAAACACATAGGTATATTCATATATATATTTATATATATAAAAAAGGAGGGAAAAGATCTACCTTAAACCACTAACCTAGTTCTAAAACAGATCCTTTGTTCGATAAAATGCATGCCCATTGGCTGATAGGAGGTGGCGCGGTGGATACTAGAAAGCTGATTGGCTAACTAGAAATCCTCAACATATATAAAAACAAGAAGCAACCACAAAATTCGCGCATAAGCCTGACGAATCCTACAGTGGATGAAACGCAGAATATTCAGTGTAGCTTAATCGCCATATATATTTTATAAATTACCAACTAGCTCTACCTACGTATTGAGCACTTTTGAAGTAAATACTTAAAGTTTACGCATAAATCTATACTTTCGTATATTAAATTTGTGTGAGTAAATGAAGTAGTAATATATATATATATATATATATATATATATATATATATATATATATATATATATATATATATATAGGGGATCGGACAAAAGGACACCGGACAAAACCCAACAGCTAATTAAAACAAAAACAGATAAAATCCTAAATACATAAAAAAAAACATTAAGAAACACTTTTTATATTTTTATTTAATTAAATTTAGGAAAATTAGACACCGGGGAACTAATTTTGGAAAGGTATTAAGATTAAGCATCTACGGAATAAATGTCAATTGAAAAGAAAGTTTAAGACCATTCTTTAAGACGATATAGTTTTAAATAGGATTCAAGCGCCTCTCACAGAAATATATATATTTTTAAATATTTACTGTTGTTTGAAAGCAAGTAAGTCGATTTCTTTAAGTTAGGTACGCGTTTCAACGAGATTTCTCTTGTCTTATCTTTTACCATTATTATATTAATAAAAACGGTAAAAAATTAAAATCTTATTACCAGAATTTATCCATCATAATAAATTTCAGTTTAATCATAAATACGTCATTGATTATAAAATTTTGTTAATAGTTTGAAAAAATAAATTACTCTGTGATTGTTCGAAACTTTACAGAAATTCTTAAAACTATCAAATATGAAGCCACTTAAATAGTATTTGAGGTGTAGCGCTTAGTTCCCATTTAATATTATATTCCCTGATATGACGATCATAAAATATGTTTACAGTCAATTTTTATTTCGTACTTGCTTAATGTTTCTACAATTCCAAAATTACGCAATTTTCTGTCGCTTATTTTCCTTGTATCATTTAATTATTAGAGATGTTTGAAAGTATTTTTCTTGGCAAAAATGTTTTGTTTCATTTTTCAACATTTTTTGGAATATGTAGATCAACTGCTTTCTTTGGAAGGTTACCTATAGAATTTATGCAACTTTTTAACACTTTGTCTTACAAATAAAATAAATTCACATCGTATCTTTATGTTATTATCATTTTAGTTTTAGTGATAATTTAAAAACAATAGATATTTATCATTAGTACCAATAATGAAAAATTAAATTAAAAATTTAAAACACTCAGTTTTGGAATCGTAAATTACGGACATATTTTTCGATTTCAATACCTCCAAACGTTCCGATTTTTTTACAAGCTTTTCGGTATCAAATTAAAAAAAAATTTTAGCTTTTATTTTGTTTTATTTTTTTAATTTTCTATTTTTATCATCACAAAATGCCGCCCCCCTCGTATGTGCCGTTCGTACAATAGGGACACATTTTCCCAATTCCAATACCTCCAAAAGTTCCGATTTTTTAAAAACTTTTCGGTATAAAATTTAAGATATTTTGTTAAAGCCAAGTACGTCCAATGATGGAGTACTGCTGCCGCATCTGGGCAGGAGCTGCTAAAAACAGTCTATCTTGCCTTGACAGAGTACAAAACAGACTTCGTGGCTTGGTGGGGGATGCCCTTTTCTCTTCCCTGCAACTCCTCTCCCACAGAAGAGACGTTGCGAGCTTGTCTCCTTTTTATCGTTATTTCCATGGTAAGTGCTCGTCTGAACTCCATTCTCTGGTCCCCCCTCGACAATCTTTCACGAAAAACACCCGACTAGCTGAAACCACTGTCAAAAATTGTCCCCACTCTTTATCTGTGCCTAAATCAAAACGTAGATTCCATGAACAAATCTTCTTTCTTAGAACTGCACACCTGTAGAACTCTCTGCCGCTTGCCTGTTTCTCTCCCCCCCCCGACTTCAACCTAGATGTCTTCAAGTCCAACACAAACAAATTCCTGATGATCCGCCCCCTTAAGTAATGACACTGTATCAAATTTCCAATACTAACTATTACTACGATACTATTCCATTGATTACTGTACACACAATAGCCCTTATCCCCGAGTGGCTTCTGAGCCTTGATAAGTGGTGACCACCATGTAAAAAAAAAGCTTTATTTATTTTTATATATTTTCCTATTTTCTATTTTACCCTCACAAAATGCCGCCCCCTGACATGGGCCGCTCATAAACTAGGGACACATTTGTCTGATTCCGATATCTCGAAAAGGTTCCGATTTTTTTCAACCTTTACGGTATAAAATTAAAAAATTTTGTTAGCTTTTATTTATTTTCATTTATTTCTTCTATTTTCTATTTTTAACCTCCCGAAATGCCGCCCCTGGCGTGAGCCGCTCGTACAATAGGGGCACATTTTTCCGATTCCAATACTTCCAAAAGTTCCGATTTAAAAAAAAAAACTTTTGGGTATAAAATTTAAGATATTTTGTTAACTTTTTTTTTTTTTTTTTCCTATTTTCTATTTTTACCCTCTCAAAATGCCGCCCCCTCGTAAAATAGGAAAACATTTTTCTGATTCCGATACCGCAAAACTTTCCGATTTTTTACAACCTTTTCGGTAAAAAAAATTCAAATTTCTTTTTAGCTTTTATTTATTTTTTCTATTTTTAACATCTAAAATGCCGCCCCTGACGTAGGCCGCTCATAAAATAGGGACATATTTTTCTGATTCTAATATCTCTAAAAGTCCCGATATTTTACAACCTTTTCGGCATAAAATTTCAGATTTTTTGTTAGCTTTCATTCATTTTTATTTTTTTTACTCTGTCAAAATGCCGCCCCTGGAACATGCCGCCCGGGGCGGACCGCTCCTTATCGCACCGCCCTTGCTACGCCACTGCTCTAAAGCAAAATTAATAATTTATTCTTATAATATAAAATAAAATTCTCCTTTGCCAAAATTATTATTAGTAAACATACAACATAATTGCATGACTACAAAACATATATAAAAGTATATAAAAATGTATACTAAATAATATATCAAAGTATATTCATAAATGTACGAGTATATATATATATATATATATTAAAATAAAAAATTATTCCATGGATTTCAGCCTTTCGGATTATTTTGGACCATTTTCCAATTACGTGATTTCCTTTGATTTTACTTGTGCGAATAGAAATTCAATTAACTTTCTTGGATTTATATATTTAGATTTTATCGTCATGGTATTATTTACCGTTCACCAGACAATCCATTCACGTGCAATCACCTTTCTCTTCACCATATTCCCTCTGCTTTACTTTTTGTTATCAAGTAAGACCTTTGATTTACTTGCAGTTTCATCAAATACTGTTATATAGGAGTTTCATTGAGAGAGTTTTATTAAGAGAATTTTAGAGAGTCTTAGTGAGATGTTGTTGGCAGGGATGTTGTTGTTGAGAGTCTTATTAAAAGTCGTCTGTCCCTCTCAAACTCCCTCTGAGTTTCTCCCAGTTTTTCCTTTCTTTTGTCTAAAGTTTTTCTAACTATCTCTAGATATTTTCTTTCTATTTTCCATGACGTCATACACACGTGTTCTGGACATACGTGTCCAAAACTTTTCCTTTTTTTACAAAAGGAATTTTAACCTATACTCAGTAACCTATATTTCCAATATGTTAAAAACATGTTTATTAAATTATCTTGTAGCTGCATTCTTTCAATTGAATTTTCATAACAAAATTGACAGTGCACATTCTTTTCTTGAAACAATCGTTTGTTTTACATTCCATTTTCTAATTCTCACACGTAATCTATTTCTAAACCTAAATTACGAGGTTCGAATTTCGCCTATGCTATTTCATTTTCATTTTAACTAAATCTCTCTATTTTTATACTTACATGAAAAGGGGACAGCCCTTATCATGTAACAATACTTTTGTATGCAAAATCCGATCCCGCATTTTGCTAATTCCTACCCTCTGATGAGAAGGAAAGTATTTCTTCGAAACTCCGCGGATTAAAGACTATCCACTTATCAAGTGTTTCTTTTTCACATTAAATATGTTTTTAACTCTTTTTCAAAGTGTTTTTAACATGTTTTATTAACTGTTTGCTCTTATGTATATATATATATATGCATATATATGTGTATATATATACATATATGTATGCATGTATACTTTTGTATATATATATATGTGTGTGTGCATGTATGTTTGTGTGTATAAACACACACATATATATATGTATATATATATATATATATATGTCTGTAATGGAGTGTATATGTATATATAATTATGTAAAACTATTAATATATTAAAGGGCCATTGAACAAATAAGGTTATTTTATGTATAAATGCTTCTAGTAGAGATTTCAATTTACTTTTTTTTTTTTTAAATTGGTTTACTTAATTTTTACATGGATTTAAATTTACTTTTGCAGATTCAAGAAAAAACTTTTGGCGATTCTTAGAGGTGGCCGACTAAGTAGCTGGCTCCAGGATTGAACGACGGTCAATAATAAAGTTTTTGGTTACCGACGAGTGCAAACCAGTTGAAATTCATAGGAGAATATCAACTGTATATGGTGGCATATGTTAAGTTCAAATATGTCTACAATAGAGTTAAATTATTTAAAGAACGACGGAGTAGCGTTGAGGATGAAGATAGGTATCGGAAGCGTAGATAAGGGAAATCTCCTGGCGTGATCGAATCAGTTATACAGTAAACAATGTATGATATCGCAAATATTTTGAAGTTATGTGTTTGATTGCCTACTCGAACCTCAGCTACCAGTGAGTGTCAAAGATGCTTATTGCAGAATACAAACGGAAGACGATCGAGTTGTTCTAGTAATGTCTCTTCGACTATGAGAAGAATGGTGATTAGTTTCTGACGATGGTGGTAAGACGTGACATGCGTTTTGCACTGTAAACCTGAGTCCAAACAACAGTCTATGAAGTGGAAGCTTGTAGGTTCTCCAATAGAAACTAAGTTTAAGTTCCAGCGGTCCATGAAAAAGAAGATGCTCCTGTTTTTCTTTTCTTTTTCTTTTTTTTTTTTTTGATATGCAAGGTCCAAACACCATTCCAGTCCTTGAGAATTGTAGCAGTGTGAATAGTGCCAACAATTGTGAACTGATGAGGCAAACAGTGCAGACCTTCAACAAACTGGGCTGAGAACTGCTCCCTCACACCACTTTGCTACATCGGATTTTTTTTTCGGATTTTTCCGGTTTAGTCCTTTAAGGACGTTTACGAAAGGCACGAAGTTTGAAAGTGACGATGAAGTCAAAAGGTGTTGTGAGCGATTTTTACATTGTGATAATACAGAAACTTGTACACAAATCGGAAATGTGTGTCATATTGCTGGGAGACTACGTATAAAATGAAAGCTTCTATCTGTGTTACAGGACTTTATACTGAAAAATTTCCCTTATAGATTGAATGACCCTCATATATAATAAAACTAGCAGAGCCCGTTAACTGGCGTTGTTCGGTTGACACAGCCATCCTCCTCGTAAAAAATTTAAAGTGCGGTTGTTGTTGTTGTTGGTGGTGGTGGTGGTGGTGGCCAACCCCCAACTTCCTCATGTTAAGAACGGCTTTCGGAATAGACACCCCCAACCTTCCCATGTTAGGAACGGCTTTCGGAATACACAACCCCAACCGCATCATGTTAAGAACAGTTTTCGGAATAGTCGAAAAGTACTTGTCTCTGCCACATTTAAATGAGATTTTCGTAATCAACATAGTCGAAAACCTATAAACGCCGTCATGTTAAAGAAAATTGTTAGGGTGGAGTTGATGTAAAAAATTACCCACAAAAAAGTTATTGTCTTCTGTATAAAGCGACGACAATCGGTTAATATGTTTAATTTTTTTAGCGATGCCAATCGGTTAATATGTTTAATTTTTTTAGCGACGCAAATCGGTTACTATGTTTAATTTTGTGGATATTTTTTTAGCATGATTGTAATTTGAAGAGGGCGACAAAATCAGTAACTATGTTTAATTTTGTGGGGGGTTTTCAGCAAGATTGTAATCTGTAGAGTGCGACGCCAATCGGTTAATATGTTGATCTTGTGGGTATTTTCTTTTTAGCGACGCAAATAGGTAAATACTTTTACGTGTTTGTTTAAGCACGATTGTAATATGTAGAGAGCGACGACAATTGGTTAAAATGTTTAATTTAGTTATTTTTTAGCGCTGGTTTCTTCTGCAGAGAGCAACGCCATATTGTATAATTTCTGGATTGTTTGCTTATTTATTGTAGAAATGGATTCCGGAATATGCTAATAGTCAGGTATTAGCCAATCAAAATAGGCGGAATTTTAAAAGGAAAAAATTATTATTTTTGGATCGGGAAATGGAAAGACTGTGTTACGTCTATGTATGTAGTAATAAGTTAATGCCGGTGCAAGCACAATATCGTAGGAAAATATAGAATTTCACCAGGTCTCAACTGATAGCGGTGGGAGAGAAAATAGAAACTTTTTTCTCTGGTATTGCACATCGAATGTAAAGTAGCATTTTATTATCACGAGTGTATGTTGCAGAAATGGCGGTCGTAAGCTACATAAGATAGTGGCTATCACGGTAGATGTATTAAATTTGTATGAGACATCTCTTGTTGCAAACCAACGGTACTTTGATCCAGAGTGGAATTTCTGCAAACAAACATATATGGAGATAATATATATATATATATATATATATATATATATATATATATATATATATATATATATATATAGTGTAACCCGGATACAAGATACCCGAATATAAGAGAAACACGGGTATCAGAGATTTTTGTCTGGTCCTAAATTAGAGCCTGTGTTAATGTATATAAATTAGAATCGGATATAAAAAAGTCCGAACATATATATAAAAAGACCCATCCTCCCCGATATAGGAGAGTTCTTTTTAAGTGGTAGTGTGATATCACAAATCAGTTAAATAGAGGTGAGCTGGAGTTTTGTTGAGTAAGAAATTTTATGACAACAGTCACGGAAATAAGCGGACAAGGGTGACATGTGCGAGGCACAAACTCGAAATTCGACCAATCAGGAATGAAAAGGCGACATATGCTCACATTTGACCGCGTCGTAATTTGCATATGTCGACTTTGAGTATATAAATACAGCTGTATTTTTTGTAGGAGGGATTGGCAAGACGATTTTTGATTCCTTCGAAGTGATTTTGTGCGTGTCAGCTGGAAACATAATGACGGATTTTTTGTGCGTACGACACGGTATTCGGCAGCGAGAAACGTTGATTTCAAAACTTCAACTGCTTGCAATCATTGCGATTAGTGATGTCGGCGTCTCGACTAAAAGCTCTGAGCTTTTCTGAACAGTTGGAGTTCATCGACGATATCAAAGCGAAAAAACTCAAACTGGCTGCTGCGACAAAAAAGTACGGAATCGGTTATTCAACAGCAGCAAAAGTTCTCAAGAAAGAAGACAATCTCAGATCTTTTATGCCAATGAACAGAAACACAAATCGCAAACGAAAGCGCCGATCCGTGCACTGATGTTAACGAAGCGCTAAAACAATCGTTTACGCAAACATGTGCTAATGGCGCTACCGTCACCGATCACATCATTAGGCAGAAAGCATCACAACTAGCCGTAAATTTTGAAATTGATTTTGAACCGAGCAATGACTGTCTCATGCACTGAAAGCAGGCCAATAACGTTTCGTTCAAAAATGTTCACTGCGCATCAACGTCAGCAAATCACAGGTCTGCAAGTGAATGAGTGACAAACGTTTTGCTTCAACTTTTTCGTGGATAAGATCCTAAAGATTTTTGGAACTGTGAGAAAACGGGGCTTTTCTACAAAGCCATGCTGTCTGGATTTTTGCGATTTGACAGCGACGGACAGTCAAATCGAACAAAAGTTCCCAAAGACAGACTCATGATGCTTCAGTTCACAAACATGGACGACAGTGAAAAGTAAGCTGTAGTTGTTGGTCAGTCAGCAAAACCAAGCTGCTTTAAAAAGGTCAAAACTCTGCCATTTTCTTACTTCGCTGATTGTAAAATCCTGGATGACTAGTCAGCTGTTTACTGACGTTATGAAAACGCTTGATCGAAAAATGATTGTTCGAAATCGAAAAATTATTCTGTTTTTGGACAATGCAACTTGTCATAACTTACTGGCGGGTATAAATCTGTCAAACATCAAATTATCACTCATGCCATTAAATACCATCAGCCTCATTCAACCTTTGGGTGAAGACATCATTCATTCAAAGCGTATTATTGTCGAGAAGTTGTTCGAATGCAAATCACAGCGATCGATTCTACACCGCCAGTGCCGCTGTCCGAAGTGGCTAAGCATATCACTGTTTTGAAGGCCATGCACACAATGAAATGAGTACTTTTCATGGTCAAACCATCAACAATTCAAAATTGTTTTAAGAAGGTCGGCTTTGTCATTGCATCATATGCTGAAGTAGAAGAAATACTCGATGAAAATGATCAAGTTTCTCCACCAATAGATTTTGACGAATTTATCAGCTTTGACGACAGTACTTAAAATTATGGAGAACCTACTGACACGGACATCACATGTGGTATCAAATCGGATTTTGACGAAGATGATGATGCTGAAAGCCTAAGTTCTGAAGTTTCTTAAAGTAATAAAATAAACCGATGCCAAACTCTCTGGCTGTATTGAATGCGCTTGAAACTCTGACAGACTACTTTAAAACAAAAAGCAGTATCCTGATGACGCATTGAAAATGATTTACGGACTGTATGAAAGTGTTCATGATGTCAACAAAAAGATTTCTGTACAAGAAAAAATTGCATACTTTTTTAAGAAAAAGTTAAGTTTTGACTGAATTATTTGTGAAAACCGATTGAAAATCTATTTTTGTCTGCGTTTTTTTATATCTATAACTGTTTTTTATATCTATAACTGTTTTTTTATATCTATAACTGTTAAATAAACTAGTGTTCTGTACGTAAAAAGCATTATATGGAGTGTTCCCATACTTACCTAAACAAAATAGACCAAACCCTAATATATGCTAAACCCGGATATAAGAGAATTATTTTCAGGGGCCCCGGCACTTCTCTTTTATCCAGGTTACATTGTATCTCTCTCTCTCTCTCTCTCTCTCTCTCTCTCTCTCTCTCTCCCTCTCTCTCTCTCTCTCTCTCTCTCTCTCTCTCTCTCTCCCTATACATATATATATATATATATATATATATATATATATATATATATAATATATCTTTAAAATTGACAATGTGCGTGAGGATACGTCTCAACCTATTATACTCAACGAATTTTGATCTACAACTTGAAATTTAGTATATAGGGTATTCAGATATTTGAAGAACATTTTAATCGGTTTTCTTCCGGGAGAAAACGGCTGTTAAGAAATCAAAATTGAAAAATTGGTACGCGCGAGAGGAGGGAATCATCGGATTTTTAATAGTTTGTTAAATGTTTCACGACTGAGCATGGATGACAGATTACTTATGTTAAGAATAAATGGATTTGAAAATACTTTTTAAAAACGTTACAAGCTGGCCTAATGGTTATCGTACTTGACTCACTGTCTTTAGATTTTGCTTTCGATCTCAGCTCAAACATTTTTTTTTTGCATACAGGAAGTAAACTGTTTAGAAAAAAAACACAATACTCGCATGCACATGTCTCAGTTTTTTTTTTTAAAGTAATTTAACGTTAAGTTTAATACCTATGGTATTTCTGTTTATAATAAATAAGAATTCTGCAATTATTAAAATATAATATTTACGTGTGTTTTACAACCTCGCCATATATATTTCATAACTTACTATATATATATATATATATATATATACATATATATATATATATATATATATATATATATATATATATATATATATATATATATATATATATATATATGGTGTCCCAAACACTCCTAAACTGTTTATTTATTTGTTCCCCACCAAACAAAACAAAATGTGACACAAGTTGGTTTAATGTGGGAGAAAACCAGCTCCCCTCAAAGGGGTATCCTGCAAAGATAAAATTGACTGAGGACAATTAATTTGAGTGCAGCATCTCTGCAGACACCGCACGTCAGTGACCAGCCCAGTACAAGTACCGGAGATCGGCTGACTCTTAAACTGTCTTTGCACTTCAACAGAATTTTTCAGTAGCATTTTAGAATGATTTTTCTTTCTTCACACGATAGCCTGGCTGCCATTATTAAGATCGATGAGTTTAATCTGCAAAGAAAAAACAAACATCTGGTTTTAAATTATTTAAAGAGTGTATACATTTTTTATCACACCCTATATATATATATATATATATATATATATATATATATATATATATATATATAACTACTTATTTTACTCACATAAAATACGAAAGTATAGATTTATGCGTAAACTGTAAGTATTTACTTAAAAAATGCTCAATACGTAGGTAGAGTTAGTTAGTAAGTTATAAAATGTATATGGCGATTAAGCTACACTGAATATTACGCGTTTTATCCACTCTAGGATTCTTCAGGCTTATGCGCATAAGCCTGGGGGATCCTAGAGTGGATGAAATGCGGAAATCCCCGAAACAGTGTTTCATGGTAAACAACTGATGATCCCTTGAAAAATAAATTATAGCGAGTTGATGCAGTGATTGCAGGTGATTAAATGACTTACTGACTAGATGGTTTTCTAACGAATGATAAAAAATATTTTTGTATAGTTTTAAAGGTTAAAAACTTCCAAGACTATATATATATATATATATATATATATATATATATATATATATATATATATATATATATATATATTGTTACATTTGATATATTGTGTGTTTGAGAGTAAGGAATAAACAAAGCCACACAATCTAAAATATTAAGTTTAATAAATGTGAATACGTTATTAATGTTAAATTCGGTGTTTTAAAAATATACATGGAAGCAGTGTTGCTGAACACAATTTTAGAACAGTTTACATACATATATATATATATATATATATATATATATATATATATATATATATATATATATATATATATATAACGGTTAAATACAGACCAAAAAGCATAATGAATTTAAAAAATAAAACATGAAAATACAGGTTAGCTAACCAGGTTTCGTTCCTCACTTATCAAAGCTAAATCGAGGAAAATACGATTGTAAAACAAACAAAAAAGTCATGAATATGGCGGGGGTAGAAACCCCCCACCCCCCCAAAAAAAACAGAAATAAACGGGGGAAAAATTACATAGAGACTAAATTAAGTCCTAGAAGATTTTCTTTTTGCTTGCAAAGAGAAGGCCTCAAAGACTTAACAAAAAGAGTCTCTAAAATTTTCAAATGATAGGGAGAGTGCGACTTACTAAGAATCGTAAACATGTCAGCACTAAAATTCGTGGCACACGCATGGTTATTTATAAGATGGTTGCAAATCGCAGAACCATACATATTACTCAGAACACCCGAGTGTGAATAATTTGCATAACGAATCTTTAAAGGCACATGCTGTTTCAAACGAAAATCTAATCTTTGCGATGGATATATATATATATATATATATATATATATATATATATACATATATGAGTATAAGCATAAATATATAAATATAAATGTTTATATACATAAATATATATATATACAATATATGAATTTATATAAATATATATGTATATTGATATATATGAGTATATATATATGTGTGTATGTATGTGTATATACATAAATATATAAATATTTATATATACATATATATATATTAATATTAATATTTTCACTGAGTAAAGTAACCAATGAAGTTTAACGAGGTTAATACAAGAGTGCTCAATACCTAAGTAGATCAGGGTATTGTAGACTTAGCTTTCGTAAAAGCAGTACCGTCTGGAGAGATTGCTAGCTAACCAAAACAGGTTCATGAATGTGTAGCGACATATCATTTCTCATAGAAAAACAAATACAAAGCATATGTGTGTGTGGGGGTGCGAATGCAACTGTCTGACTTCCTGGTCGTCGAATGCTCTCATGTCTGCTTACTATGTATACTCGCCGGTAGGCTAGAGTTATGATAGAATCCTACGAAATCAAGGATGACTTTGTGACTGAGTTCAAGTCTACATATAGCCATTAATAAAAACAATCAATATGCAATTTTGAAAGTACTAACCTACAAGTGACACTATCAAAATTTGACATTTTTCAGTGAAGCAACTGTTGCAAATATACAAATCAATGGAAAATTGTAACTTCGTCTGTTGATAAAGATCACTTTCTACTGAAAAATGCTTTTCAAGCAAAGCTATTCGGACTCTTTTCCGTCGGAAACAATGGCTAAGAAATGGCATATTGATTTTATGTAAGGCTGGCCATAAGCGGCACTAGGTTACCTGAATCGAGAAATCGGCTATTATTTCTGATAGCGCTGTCTTGACCGATTAGCGATAATTCTAACTCGCCAGGACAGGAGACAAGGGTCGTAGGAAACAGTGCGGGGCAGGGGCTCGGAACACTTCGTGATTCTGATTGAGATGTCGATACGAATGCGATATCACATTTGATATTTAATCGTTGGTGATCTTGGAGGAAATTCGTTGGTGAGTTACGTATCATGTTTTCTAAATCCTCTTTTGAAATATTGACGTCAACGATAAGAGGTGGTTTGTTTACGTGTATGTGTTAACTGTGTGTATGTGTTAGAAAATAGCAAAGAAATATGTGTGTGCGTGAGTGTGTGTGAGTGTGTGTGTGTGCGTGTGTGTGTGTGTGTACACGAAATAATCTGTGCATGCGTATGAGAATGAGAGAGATAGGGGAGAGAAAGAGGTTGAGAGAGAGAAAGAGGGAGAGAGGGGGAGATATAAAAAGAGAGAAGAGGAGCGCTAAGTACATGTTGATGTCGATAGTCATCGACTAATACGACTAGGACTTGAGACGTCGGCATTTCCGTATTTATCGATAGAAACATTTTTTTTAAAATAAGGTCAAGTGCTTCACAAGTGAGACACCGCCTTAATGTTTTTTAGAATGTGTGTGTTTGTGTGTGTGTGTGTGTGTGTGTGTGTGTGTGTGTGTGTGTGTGTGTGTGTGTGTGTTTGCGTGCGTGTGTTAGTGCTAGAGAGAGTGAGAGCGAGAGAAAGGTGAGGGTGTGCGTACTTCGGTTGTAAGGGAAATGCCGATTCTTTAAATAGAAACGAGTCTACTCAGGGCGTCAGATGTGACGAAAATAGATTTTGTTCTATTTCTTAAAAAAAGAAAAGAAAAGAAAAACGTTCTTATATTACGAAAGATTCGGGTTCATTGAATTTGTTCGCCTTTTTTTTCTATTTTTTTTTATATCTGGCGTTTCCTTCTGATGATAACTCAATTATCACTGCGAGGTAATCTTAATCACCACAACGTTTTTTTTTTTTAATTTTTTTTTATTTTAACGAACGTCATCATCACTTTATTGGTTATTTGAGGCAGTTTACGTTTATTTAAAGGCATTTGTTGCTCTATTGATCTTTATGACGTTTTTGATTTGTTATTAAATCTTTTCGACAAGAACAAATATGGGAAATGGTTGATTAGTTAATGTTTACCATGCATTAATATTAATTATGATGCATAAGCACTTCCAAAATTCACCACAGAATTAACTCTCCACCCATATGTAATACGATATAACTTTATTATAAGTTAATATTATTAATATAACTTTTGTACCATTTAAAAGAAGAATTACAAAATAAACTAGTAATAATAAACAAATAAATTTTCATCGTACGAAAATAATAAAAATGCGAGACGAAAATCTTATTTACATAATTGATACTTTAAAATAACATCCCCATGTAGTAAGCATTCCGAACGTAAAATCACACCCGTGTTTAATAAATCTAGCAAAAATCAACTAATGGACAGATTTTCGTGAAATTTTCTATACTTATAAATTTTCGTATGAAATTACATATAAAATGCAGTTTCTGTAAAATATATGAGGGGAAATATTTTTTTAAGTGCGTGTTCCCCCTCCCCATATTTATTTTTTTTAAATTTGACCAAAATATATTAAAATTGATCGAAATTTCTATTTGTTATGAAACATAAGAGTTCAAATAAGTAAAAAAATATTTTTTAAAGTTTAAATCCACGTATTGAATAAAAAGTTTCGTTGAAGTTTCAATTAAAAACTTGATATAAATTTATTATTACTATTATTATTTATTTTTTCTAATTAATATATACTATAATCAGTTGAATTGCCAAGAGAAAGAAACTTCCTAAAAATTAATTGATTTTTTAAAAGATTAAAACGATTAAAATTTTATTATTTCCAAATGTTCCGTTACATCATAGATTTTTTAAATAATCGTGTTTAAATATTCCGTTAATATAAAGTTCTAATATAAACATGACTATCGCCAGATTAAAACCGATTGAAAAATATTATTGCACAAAAAATAAACTTTTCGTAGATGACTACGGTCTCTAGTTTGTCTCTTTTTACAAAATAAAGTATGGACACCGGTAATTAACCAAATGAGCATACAACAGGTCATATTTTTGAAGCGGCGAACTTTAGATAGAAATAAATCAGTGAAAAATATTTTCATCATCAGAACGTATGGATTATTGTAAAGATTAATCTTTGGTATTTACAATTTAAATACAATTTTGTGCATATAGGCTCTGCGTCTCGGGTGTTCATGGCGTAATCTATATATCCAGTTTGAACAAAGTCTACGCATCAAATGCGGCCGTATTTCGGCTATAACGCGTCGAATGTTGTCTTCCAAGTGGTCTATTGTGTGTAGTTTATCAGCATAGATATGAGACTTTACACATATCGGCAAAGAAAATAATTTAATAATGGTAAATCACACAAGCGAGGTGGCTTATTGACCTGTCCATTTTGTGAAATTATTCGTTCATAAAATTTAAATAAATAATTGTACAAATACAGCTTGGGTGTCAGTCTCTTTATGATGAATTGTCAAATTAAGCTGAACTCAAAATAATCGATAGTTGCCAAATCTGCAATTAATAAAAATAGAGTTAGCAATATAAAGAAATCAACCTCTAAACCACATTTTATATATATATATATATATATATATATATATATATATATATATATATATATATATATACACGTGCGCGCACGCACACACACACACACATGTATATATATATATATATATATATATATATATATATATATATATATATATATATGAGTGGTTGGACGATTAATCGGAATCGGGAATCGGAAAAATCGGCAAATCTGTAATTCTTTTTAATTATGATTTTTATTTAATTCTGTTAAAAATCTTCCATTGCTGGTAATAATAATAAAATAATAAATATTGTATTGATTTTAAAATACTAGTAAAGCTAAAATTTATAGGTCATCCTTCACGAGTGTAATTTTACGTTCAGGAAAATATTTGCATATTTAACGCGTGTTTTTTTTTAATACAGAAATCGGAGAAAATGAGAACTTTATAGTTAAATATTTAGAGATTTATAAAGAATCGGAATCGGAATCGGTAATTGTATCGGAATCGGGAATTTATTACGGAATCGATAATTGTATCGGAATGAGAAAAATTTTTGAATCGTCCCATCACTAGTATATATATATATATATATATATATATATATATATATATATATATATATATATATATATATATTAGCAAAAGTACCCGTCGTTGACTGGGTTAAAAAAAAGCCTACAGAAAATGGACTCTGATTTATGAAAGTATGATAGGTTATTAAAAGGAAGGGTTGTAAATTTGGGGGTAACAAAAACAAAGCAAAATATGATGAAAGTAAAAATAAAATAGATAAACCCCATAATTTATTATACTATACCTATTCACACTGAAACACTTATCACAATATTCTGTGGATCTATATTAAAAAACCTTGTTAAACTTAGACATATTTCCATTCTATGGAGGTCAGACGCGAGCGAACACCCAATAATTTTATTATACCATATTTCTTCAAACTGAAACATAATTATCAAAGTATACTTGCGCAGATAGATATGAAAAGTCTTTATTAAAGTTTGTGCCTATTTTTCTTCTATGCAGGCCATGCGCGGAGGCAGACCCCACAATTTTATTATACCATCCCTATTTAAGCTAAAACATACTTATCAAAGTATTATTATGTACATCTATATCAAAAACACTTGTAAACGTTTTTTTTTTTTAATTTTTAATTTTTTTATTTCCATACTTTGTGGGCCAGGCGTGAACGCAGACCCGACAATTTTAATGAACCATCATTATGCCACATCAAACATACCCATTCCTGTGTCTCGATACATCTTCTATCATTATATGTGATCAGTTTTCTATAATAGTCAACCATATAGGAGCCTATTCGTGACCAGACACACACACAGACGTTCAGCTTTATATATATACTAGCATGGGTGCCCGGCGTTGCCCGGGTGTTTAGAGGTGTATGCTGAGCAAAAAAAAAGGGGGTAATTTTTTAAACTTTGACCCCTATTATGACCCCTGAAAATTTATTGTTTTGGCCTCAAATCAAGTTATTACGTTAGATCCATGTCCACGGAACCTATATCTAAAATTTCAAGGATGTAGACCCAAAATTGTCGGAGGAGTTTGGTAGAGTTCTTAAAGATCAAATCGTTGAAATTTGACCTCTTAACAGCCAAATTTCTGGCTGACACCCGTCACATCGATTTTCCCAAATCTCAGTACCCGGTATTTCAAATTTCGAGTCTATAGACTAAAAATTGACAGAGTTATTGCGTAGGGAAATGTACACAGACAGACAGACAGGCAGACACGTTCAGCTATATATATATATATATATATATATATATATATATATATATATATATATATATATATATATATATATATAATTTTCTCGGTTAATAAGAGCGAATGGGAGATTTTTTTCTCGTTGTGAGGCCAATACTAACTTTTTCACTTTTACAGTGGAAAAATCTTCTACCGCAAAGTTAAGATGTCATTATCGTATTCTGAATTTGGTCATGTTTACTGATAAGTCAGCTT
>NC_136498.1:98151155-98188655 GCF_053919585.1 Euprymna scolopes
GACAATATTTATTGATCCATCAAATTAAAAAAAACAAAAGAATTATAATAAGGAAAATCGTTAGTTCGTGAATTTTACAAAATTAAGCACTTTCGACCCGAGGATAAACATTAGTAAAAAGAAATGCATCATTAGTTAGTATACAGATGAACATGTATATAAAAAGATATACGAAACATTTTGTTCTAAATATAACAGCCATTTTTAATAGAATAACAAATTCAAATCAAACAACCAATTAGCCAGTTACCTCATGAAACAGTAATCTGCTAAGTTAAAAGAAAAACCTGAAATACAAACGTACATAATTTAAATGTGAACTGCAGCGTAAAATTTTGAAAAAAATAAAAAGTTTTATGAAGAACTAGTCATATCACGTGTGAAAGGATTATCGCAAAATCCAAACAACCAAAGAAAACAATCAAAGAGAGTGTACTCCATCCATCCACCCACCCAGCGCGGTCGCAGCCGAGATTGAACTCACTACACGAGTTTGTAGCGTAATTCATATATTGTCCGTAACTGAATACTCGATGCTTCGCCAGGTCTATGAAGGGTATTTTTTTTATCGTGACGCCATCACTAAACGAGGTGTCTATCACGGCTTAAAAGAATCCCATCTATCCTCGAGTGAATGATAGACCGCGCCAGTTTCTCAACCTGGTATTTTATCTCGCGGCACATATAGCGCCTCGATCAACAGATGGTCACTCATATGGTACTGGCCAGGCTAAACGTTGCTTAATTTCGGTGATGTGTACTCCACTCCGATGAAAAAAGCATTTAATTGAAAATCCATGGATTAAAGACTGTTTATTCTTATTATTCTCTGTTTGAATTTGATGGATTAATAAATATTGCAGTTTCTTCAATTTTATGTCCATATAAGTTTTACTATTTTATGTGTATGCAGGTGTAATATTATTTGTGATATATATATATTGTGCACACACACACACACACACACACACAAACACACACACATCTATATATGACGTAAATATTACAAAACCAGTGTAACTACTCTCCAGATTTTTTCAGATTTAAATAATCATGCCGAAATTCTTTTTTTAGTTCCTTTAAAGTTAAAGTGCTTTTATTCTTCTAATGAGTCATGGCGGAAAATATTTTAAAAATTGACGTAATAATTCTTTGATTGTGCCTGTGCTATGAAACAGGTACTGTCACAAATTGAACATTTTCAACGTCTTAAGTTTTTCTCATTTATTTGTATATGCTCTTTAGTCATGTTTAACATAAATTAAAGGATTTGTATAAATAAACGGTGAAATATAATTGAATAAGCACCTTTCTAAACACACACACACGCGCACGCACACACACACACACACACACACACACACACACACACACATATATATATATATATATATATATATATATATATATATATATATATTAGCAAAAGTACCCGTCGTTGACTGGGTTCAAAAACAGCTCAAATCAAATTAAAACGTTTCATCCATATTCAAGTAACCTACATCTAATATTTCAAGTGTTTAGAGCCAAAATTGGCGGCGGAGTTTGGTAGAGTTTTCAAATCTTGAACTTTGACCCCTTAACAACCAAATTTATGGCCGAAAATCCATTAAAAAGATTTTCTCAAATCTCAATATCCCTTATGGCAAATATAAGAGTGTAGACTGAAAATTGATACAGTAGTTTAGTAGAGAAATGTACACACACAGACACACAAAGAGACAATTTCACTTTTATAGATATATAGATTAATACGATAGTGTGTGTTATTTTCTGTGCCCGCTTACATCTTTTTTCTTCCGAGTTACTGTGGTTAAATTGTTCTTACCTTCCATTTCTTGTAATAAATAATTTTACGAAGAATCCTTCATAAGTTTTGGTTTCGGTTTCGATTATAGCTGATAGCACTCAAATAATCTATTTTTTTTATTAATAACTTTACCCAGGATTCTTCATAAGTGTTGGTTTCGGTTTCAATTAAAGCTGTAGGAACTTTAATTATACATACTAGCAAAAGTACCCGTCGTTGACTGGGTTCAAAAACAGCCTACAGAAAATGGACTCTGATTTATGAAAGTATGATAGGTTATGGAAAGGAAGGATTGTAAAGAGATAGCTTCGAATTTGGACGTATCAAAACCAAAGCAAAATATGAAGAAAGTAAAAATAAAATAGATAAACCCCATAATTTATTATACCATACCTGTTCACACTGAAACACTTATCACAATATTCTGTTGATCTATATTAAAAAACCTTCGAGGTGAGGCGCGAACGAACACCCCATAATTTTATTATAGCATTTTTCTTCAAACTGAAACATAATTACCAAAGTATACTTACATAGATAGATATAAAACGTTTGTGCCTATTTCCATTCTATGGAGGCCAGGCGCGAACGAAGACCCCACAATTTTATTATACCACCCCTATTTAAGTTAAAACATACTTATAAAAAGTATTACTATGTACATCTATATCAAAAACACTTGTACACGTTTTTTTTTTTCATTTTTAAATTTTTTATTTCGATACTTTGTTGACCAGGCGCGAACGCAGACCCCACAATTTTAATGAACCACCGTTCTGACAGATCAAACATACCCATTCCTGTGTCTCGATGTGTCTTCTCTCATTATATGTGATCAGTTTTCTATAATAGTCAACAATATAGGAGCCTATTCGTGACCAGAAACACGCACACGCACACACGCGTGCGCGCACACACACACACACAAACACACACAGACGTTCAGCTCTTTATTATAGATATATAGATAAGTGATGGGACGATTCCAATATTTTTCCCCGATTCCGATACAATTTCCGATTCCGTACTAAATTCCTTATTCCGATACAATTACCGATTCCGATTCCGACTTTTAAAAAGTCTCTAAATATTTAAGTATAAACTTGTTATTTTTTCCAATTACCGTAAATAAATAAATAAATAAAAACATGCTAACTGTGCATATATTTTTTAAACGTAACAAAACTACTTGTAAGGGGGGGGCGGGTCTATAATTTTAGTTTAAAATAAACAAAATTTTATTATTTCATTATTACTACTTTTGTTTTAAGCAAAATCAAATAAAAGAGATAATTAAAATACTCGATTTTTGGCATCGAAAAATAGGCACAAAGTTTTCCGATTCCGATACTCTCAAAACCCCAGATCTTTCAGAATCCCGATTCCGATTAATTGTACCAACAGTAATATATATATATATTTCCGGTATTTCAACAGCGCTGAAAATTTGAGTTGAGCTTAGTTTTAGTACAATGGATGCATGTCTGGTATCAATCAACGGCTATACATTTGTTTGAGAGAAGTTCATCTTTAAACAATGAAAATATTAACCTGAAATGGTGTAAACAATACTAATAAATCCGATTCTTTGTTAGTTGCAGTAAATGTTACTTAGATATCCCGGGTGTTTTGAGGTGTGTGTTGATCAAAAAAAAAGGTGGTAGTAGGCAGGCAGGCTCAAACTCGTACCGCGAAGGAAGAAAAAGAACATGAAAAAAAAAACAAAAAAAAAACGTAATGTCTTTGCCGTTCGGCAATCGCCAAACCGGAAGTGGCGAAGGTTTAAATTAAGGCTTGTCAATCGAAACGAGAGGGTGACTTTCGAAAATATCGACAAAAAGCGATTCATCCCTGTAGAAAGGTGCTCAGTTGAGGATGAAGGAATTAATGTTTTTAGCCAATTTATCGATCTTTGTCATCCGAAAGGTCGAGCTTCAAAATGCTATCGATCTAGAGAAAATTCGTTGCCTCTGTTGAAAGTTTTAGGCATACATACATACATACATACATACATACATACATATGAGATAGGTGAGATTTATATTATAGACTATCCTGGGTGTCCGGCATTGCCTGCCCGGGTGTTTGGATGTGTGGATTGAGTAAAAAAAAAGTTGTCGTAGCCAGGTAGGCTCGAATCTGCGCCGCGAAGACGGAAAAGAAAGTGAAAGACAATCTGACATCTTAGTCGATGGCTCTATGACGCGACCGGAAGTCAAAAGGGTTGAAATTAACCGAAGTCAATCCAACGGTGACGATAACTTGTCAGCGAAAAAAAAATCGATCCATCCTTGTATAAAACAGCCGAGTTTAGGGTGAAGAAATTAATGTTTTTGACCAATTTTTCGATATTCGTAGTCCGAGACTTCGACCTTCAAAATGATACCAATCTTGTCATGATTCTTCGCCTCTTTCGAAAGATTTTGCGAGACATACATACATAATGCATACATACATACATACATACGTGATGATTGCAACGTCTTTTCTCTTCTTGTCAGACGAGTACCACTCTCTCAGACACTTAAAGTCCATGAGCCCAAAAATGACTTCCATCGCCACAGGGCCATTTTAATAGACAAAGGCCCGAGGGATTATCTGTACACAGATGATATTACAGAGTCTTAGTTTTGTACGACAGCTAAGTCTCTCTCTCTCGGGTCAAAATGTTGAGATCCAGCAACAAGCAAGAGCAAGATAGTCAGCAACAAGTTAAACTGCAGACCAGCTTAATGCGGGTACTGGTATCCCGCTTTATGGTTTTTTAAATCAGATATTTGCTTCTCCTAAAACGGTTGCCACGGCTTACGGGAGCCCTCTCCACACCAACACACACATACACACACACAAACACACATGGTGCTAGTTGGCCGCTGACCCCGAAAAAGGGTTCATTCGCCCTTAGGAAGGTCTCGTTTTTAATCCTTCAGGGAGATTAGCCACTCTCCTCACCAAACAAGTCTGGTGGGGGAACCAGTTTAGTCGCCGGTGACTCGACCATAAAGCAGGTAGTACTGGGTTACATGGTACCAGTAGCATATAACATGACCTGACATACATACATACATACATACATACAGACAGGTGAGGTTTATATTATAGAAGACTATAATGGGAAATAATAGATCAGCGAATTGAGTCTTTGCTGCGGTAATAAAACATGGATACGTTGTGTAGCTTACTTATCATAGACATATTTTCATATACTATCTGTCTTTACTTCTCTTGTGATATATTCACCATATACCGCTCTCTCTTTTTCTCTATTGCGATCTATATACCTCTCTTTTCTCTTTACCTCTTTCGCAATCTACATACCGCTCTCTTATTAGACCCCCATAAAACCGCTCTCTCTATCTCTCTGTACATTTCTCGTAATCTATACGCCCTTCTCTCTGTCTCTCTACCTTTCCTTCCTCATTTCTCCTTCACTCACTTTCTCGAATAGTCACAATATATTTACCATTCCACGACCTTTTCTTTTGTCTTCCCAGTTTTTTTTTTGTGCAATGCATTCTGGGATATTCTTTTAAACAAGCAACTGTTCAAAGATAATTAATTAAAATTGCCACTTTCTTTGCAGACGTTTTTGTTGTGCTTTTTCTTTTTAATTACCAATTGTTGTTTTAAAAATGCTTTTCCCACGTTCATTTTGGATTTTTCTCATACGAGCCAAAATGCCGCCCAACTAGCGACTTCCAGTCTAGCTCTTGTAGAGGCTATTGCGCCTTTTTTTAAGCATCATAATTACGATTTTTGATTGTATTACATCCAGGAGCCCAAGGGCTTTTTGTGTTAACCTTAATGCAATCTTAATCAATAGTTTATTATTATTATTATTATTATTATTATTATTATTATTATTATTATTATTATTATCAGTAGTAGTAGTAGGAGGAGGAGGAGGAAGAGGAGTAATAATTGCACGGTATCAGTAGTAGTAGTAGGAGTATCAGAAGGAGGAGTAGGAGCAGTAATAATTACACGGTATTAGTAGTAGTAATAATATGAGGTGGAGGAGAAGTAATAATTCTACGGTAGTAGTAGTAGTAGTAGTAGTAGTAGTAGTGCCTC
The DNA here is from genome assembly GCF_053919585.1 of Euprymna scolopes. NCBI lineage: Eukaryota > Metazoa > Mollusca > Cephalopoda > Sepiida > Sepiolidae > Euprymna > Euprymna scolopes. The sequence goes on from NC_136498.1 coordinate 98,157,040, forward strand.
GGGGGTTGATCCTTTATTATTTTTCATGTTCATCAATTCATTGATGTTCATAAATGACGTGATAAAATTGTCAGAGATGAATATATTCTCTAAGTACGCCACGCTCTATAATAGACACAAGGGAAAACGAAAGTACACATATCCTAGACACAAGAAAACGACATTAAGTTTAGAGTGAAATTAGACTGCACGTGGATAGTAACATTTAAGGCTATTAATACTAAGCTTCGTTCCTTTAACACCTACAAAAATACCTTCTCAACTACCGATTGCCATGATAAATAATACCCTACCTGAGAGCCAGTTTTCCGCACTACCTGGCTTAGCATTCACAGGATACATAGATTAGAACAAATATATTGAAGGCATTGTCAAAACTGCTGCAAATAAAGTGGGCTCCCTCTTACGTGCTAGAAAATTACTCACACCAAAAAGCATCCTATATCTTTACAAAGCTACAATTCTCTCATGCATGGAGTATTGTAACCACATCTTGGCTGTCGCATCTACCACTAGTTTCTCATTCGTAAACAGGGTCCCAAAAAGGCTCAAATCTAATAGGTCCCACACTATTGGCTACAATTTTTATCCCATCCAAATGTCACAGGGACCAAGGTCTGGACTATAGGCAGGTAACGAACTGCCTTGATGCCCATCCTGGTGGAAGTGTTCCGATTTCAATACTTCTCACAATTTTAAATGCATGTTAAAAAAAGTCTGGAAATTAATTTAAGGCACTTCGTATATTTAATCAACAAATATGTTTTGATAAAGCTGACATTTTCTGGGTGGCGCAAAAAATAGTATTTTTGGATAGAAAAACCAATAAAATACAGCGAACATATGTTTATTAATATTAGTATGAAAATAGTGTCCATTTCATTTAAAATATAGAACGACCCAAATTAGATTAATCAATACGTACTAATAAATACTCATAAAATAATATTTTGTTACATAGTTCAATATGCATAGTAAAATCACATTTTAAGGGGCAATTTTTAATTTACTCATTCCGTCCCGTACCTCTTGGCAAACAATATTCTTCTTTTTTGCCCTGTTTTTTTTTCAAATGATTTTTTTTATGTAACGCTACGTTTAGCTGACTTCCTTTTTCGGTGAAGAACCGTTGCATGTCGAAATGATACCGAGTTCCTTTCTTGACGCATTACAACAATAATCATATATTATTATAATGATATTCGAAAACGAGTCTACACCAATAGGGAGTTACACTCATATTCCTGATTAGTGTTATCAGGTTGACCTTTTAAAATCCAAATTTCGCGAATTTGGCCTTTTTAAAAAGTATTTTGGCCTTCAAAATCGTATTTGGCCTTTTTTTTTTCAAAGCATAATGTACGGACTAAGGAAGGGACAAGCAGAATACTATATGGTTGTAAAACTAGTTTTATTACCCTCGACTGTTTAATAATGGAAAACATGGAAGGGGAGGGGCGAAAGTAATAGAAACTGTATTACATAAGAAGGGGTGGCGGTCAGAAAAAACAGTGAGAGAGGGGGAGGGTAATAGACAAACTTATAAAGAATTAGTGACTTGATAAGTTTATTTTACATTAGGGCTAATTAGAATAAATGAAATGGATTTGTTTTATTTGAATTTAGGAGGAATATTTTTATATGTATTTTACAAGATTAAAATATAGAGGAAAAATACAGAGGTGGTCGCTAAAAAAGCGGGAAATTCGTCAAACAACGATTTATTTTTTTACAAAGAATAATTTTTACAAAGTTTTTCAAATACAAATGTTATATTATACTCATAGATACTCAAAATGTCGCCCGTGCACTTCACTGTAGCGTCTTAACCCAGAAAACAGACAAAAGAACCAATCAAAAAATAGCAACCACGCATTTTATTCATGATCTAAGCTGACCTTCAAATTTCTCGCTTTTCTAGCGACCACCCTATATTAGCAAACGTTGATTAATGCAGATTTAGTATAATCGGGCTAGGTAGAATTAAACCCCATAATCAATGTGCTATAATACCTTGATGGGTATATTTCATTATTCATAGGAAGCAACGTTGTCGTGTTGCAACCATTTTTGCTATTGAATTATGTTCTTTTTCTTTTCTTTATTTTAGGGAAAAAGGCAAAATGAAATTCTTACCTAAACAAACTGTAGTTTGAATTTACTTTCTTTTTTATTAATTTACCGAAATGTAAATTTGTCAAGCATACAATGAATATTTTTTATACTGGGAAACACCATACGCAAGCGAGTTGTTATATAGGGTCGCATTTCACCCTTCGCTCTTTCACCCTTGACGTCATTGCTGTTCATGTGGAACGTGAGTATTGTGTGATTTTCGCGTGACGTCACGATCAAACGCTCATTTTACAACTCTCAGGTTTATTTTACAATCCACAGAGATTATAAAAATGGCTAAAAACAAATATATAGCAAATAATTTTTTACCAAAGGCAAGATAAATTACTCTTCTACTTAGCTGGATAAGTTTGCAGTAGTTTTTACTTTTAAATGTTTATCTGGTTCCAAAAACAGGCAGTGTCCAGCGTTACACGAGCACAAGAATAAAGGCCGCGTATTGTCTCATATCATATCTTTGAAGTCTCAACAATACGTTAAAAATTTTAAATTATACAAAATATTGCTAGAAATCCACCCAATAAACGTTACCGTGACACTCTCTCTGTCGACAGACACAATTCGTTAAGTCATTGGACTAATTTGGGGATATGTTTTAACTCTATTTTTTGTCCCCACTTGTACAGATGTTTTACATAATTGTAAATATTTTATTTTTATTCGTAATCCCACCAGTCTCTTTTTGTTTCCACCTCGATAAAATTTACATGTACACCCCATTAAGTCTCTGCTCTTACGTGATATATTTAGTTTACTTTTCTTTCTTTTTTTTTGCATAATACGACGATAAACTCTTGATAAGTTTCTTGCTAAAAGGGGTCCTAGGGGTTTGCCGGCAATTTTCTTTAAAGCAATTTTAAAGTTTTCTACCGTCAAAAAGATATATATATATATATATATATATATATATATATATATATATATATATATATATAAGTTTTCAGCCTCCAAACAGATATATATATATATATATATATATATATATATATATATTTATATATATATATATATCTGTTTTGATATATATATATATATATATATATATATATATATATATATATATATATATATATATTATGTCTCGGAAGTAGAGTGAAAAGTACATCTTATTTTTCTTTTATTAATATTATTTTTTTCCTTGTACACATGTTTGTGAATTATTCCATGGATTTCTGCCTTTGGATTATTATGGACCATCTTCTTCCAATAACGGGATGTCTTTGGATCTTACTTGTACAAATGGAAATTCTTTTTACTTTCTTGAAGTTTTACATTTGGATTTTACCGTCACTAGATTTTTTATCTTCCACCAGACTATCCATTCATGTGTAATCACCTTTTTCTTTACCATATTCCCTCTGCTTAACTTATTTTGTTTTCAAGTATCATCTTTGACTTACTTGTTGTTTCATCAAATACTTCTGCATGCAAAATCCGATCCCGCATTTTGCTAATTCCTACCCTCTGATGAGAAGGAGAGTATTTCTTCGAAACTCCGCGGATTAAGGACTATCCATTTATCTAGTGTTTCCTTTTCAGATTAAATGTTTTTAACTCATTTCAAAGTGTTTTTTAACATATTTTATTAACTGTTTGCTCATATATATATATATATATATATATATATATATATATATATATATATATGTATATATATATATATATGGTAAAACTGGTAATTAGTAAAAACCTGAAGAGAGTGCTCAATACTATTGCAGAGCAAATATGTGTTTTATTTTGTTATTACCGTTTTATCTGTTTGGTTACATATGTTTCAGATGTTGGACCGTGTTTACGATCTAACAGCCTTGTCAGACCTTACAGAAGGTTTGTAAGGTCTGACGAGGCTGTAAGATCATAAACCTGGTCCAACATCTGAAACATATGTAACCAAACAGATAAAACGGTAATAAAAATATATATATATATAAGATGGCTGAGTGGTTAACAACAAGGACGAACAACCTTGGTGTGCCAAGTTCAAATCGAGTTTCTTCTTTTCTTTTCCTTTTTTTTTACAAAGCTGTTACCTCTTACCAAGGCCCAAAGGCTAGTTGAGGATAAGGGTTAATGAGAGTCAAGTAGCCGGTGAGACTACACTTTGAGATCATTCCACGGAAACACATCCACATAGAATGTTGGCAACAACTACGTGGTTCATCCTGCAAGTACCTGATGTGTTTCCTCCATAGAATGGAAAGAGGCACAAACTTTAATAAAGACTTTTCATATCTATCTGCATAAGTATACTCTGATAATTATGTTTCAGTTTGAAGAAAAATGGTATGATAAAATTATGGGGTGTTCGTTCGCACCTAACCTCCACAGAATGGAAATATATCACAATTTCTGAAAACATATCAGGGAAACCAATGCCAACAATAGAATCATCTGATTAATACGAAATAAATAAATGAATGCGTAATCCAACATAACTGGCCCGTGGTAGGAATCGAACTCGGCCATTGCCGATTCATCAGTCCGATACACTATTAATTGCATATTCCATGTGCAAATTTTCTTTCTTAGAACAGTCCGTGTGTGGAACACAAGTTAGTTGGACTGCTTCCTAGTTGATTATAACATGGTCATGTTCAAGTCTAATATAAACAATTTCTTGTTGATCCATCTTGACAAATAATCTAGCCCCAACCAAGTCCCAAATCACTACGATGTTGTCTGACTGAGCACTCACCAATCCTTATCCTCAAGTAGCCTTTTGACCTTTCTAAGCGGTAAATCTCTTCTCACTGCTAACAAAAAAAGTGCATCTCCGGAACAAAAGGTCCAGTTGATGACTGAACGTCAAAACTGAAATGATAACTCTCCTTAATTTTCCCCTCCCCATTAGAGAAGTTTTGCAATTTGGGGAGAAATAGGATATCGTTTTTTGAAAGCTAAAATTAAAAGTAGAGACGAGAAAGCGGAAGAGCGGGAAGACGTAACATCGATGCGACTAATTTTATTCACCAGACGATGCAGAAATAGAACGTTCATAAAACGACCCATACCTTTACCCAACCAAAAAAAGTAATTCCGATATTAACGTTCGATACGTGACATCAAAGTGGGTGTTTGATATTTGATGAGATCAATTTGCTCTTTTCTTTCTTTTCGTTGCGGGTGATGGTGGCGTACTAGCAATACTCGGAGTAATTTATTTTCATCGTAGTTTTCATCTGAGAGCCGTATTAATTAAGTTTTTCTGAATGGCAAGTTGTTGAATTGAAATTACAAACAGGAAGTACTCGAAGGCGTATGCAATTCAATAAATACGGCAATGCCGATCCATCAAAAACTTTCCTGTTTCACATATGGGACAAAAAAGACAGGTCAAGTAAATTCAGACGTATGCGAAGGTTCTAAGTTACTTATATTTCTTTCTCAGACACACCGACTTAAAAAGAAATTATCTTAAAAACTATAACCGACTTAAAAAGAAATTATCTTAAAAACTATAACCGACTTAAAAAGAAATTATCTTAAAAACTATAACCGACTTAAAAAGAAATTATCTTAAAAACTATAACCGACTTAAAAAGAAATTATATATATATATATATATATATATATATATATATATATATATATATATATATATATATATATATATAAGAGATAAGATGCTGATTAGAAATAAGATGAAAAATCCTGATAGATATTAGTTGAAGTAAAATAAGCGTCTATTCACAGCTGAACATTTTGCTAACTACATTTCATTTCCTCTGATGATATGTGCCTTTATTGAAAATCCACGGATTAAGAAATCAACATAACCCCTTCTATATATTCCTTTTGTCAAACAATAAATTCTTAATTCGATTATATGTGTGTACATGTTGTTCTTGCAAAATTAAAATATAACCACTAAACAAAGATATATATATATATATATATATATATATATATATATATATATATATATATATATATATATATATATATATATTAGTGTTGGGGCGATTAATCAGAATCGGAATCAGGAATCGGAAAAATCGGAAGATTTGGAGGTATCGGAATCAGTATCGGAATCGGAAAAATTGATGCCTATTTTCCGATGAGAAAACGATTCTTTTGTCTTTTTTATTTGATTTTGTTTAAAGTAAAATCTTCTCTTGTTGATAATGATAATAAAATAATGAATATTTATTCATTTGAAAATACCAGTAAAGCTTAAATCGATAGATCATCTCCCACAAGTGTAATTTTGACGTTTGGGAAAATATCTGCATATTTAACATGTTTTTACGAAAATCGGAAAAAATAACAATCTTATTGTTAAATATTTAGAGATTCATAAAGAAGCAGAATAGGAATCTGTAATTGTATCGGAATCTAGAATTTAACACGCAATCCGTAATTGTATCGAAATCGGGAAAAATATTGAAATCGTCCCATCAATAATATATATATATATTTGTGTGTGTATGTGTGTGTGTGTGTGTGTGTGTGTTTGGTTATATGTATGTGTGTATATATATATATATATATATATATATATATATATATAGAGAGAGAGAGAGAGAGGGAGAACAAATAGAGAGAAGGAGATAGAAAATAAAATAACACTTATAATATGTTCGTCTATAGTGTTAACCTCAGATTCTTCGAATCAATATGAGTACACACACATATATAAAAGCTGAACGCCTGTGTGTGTGTGTCTGGTCACGAATAGGCTCCTATATGGTTGACTATTATAGAAAACTGATTACATATAATGATAGATGTATCGAGACACAGAAATGGGTATGTTTGATCTGGCAACATGATGATTCATTAAAATTGGGGCGTGTGCGTATGCGCCTGGTCCACAAAGCATGGAAATAAAAACTTTAAAATTAAAAAAAAAGAACGTTTACAAGTGTTTTTGATATAGATGCACATAATAATACTTTTATAAGTATGTTTTAACTTAAATAGGGATGGTATAATAAAATTGTGGGCACAAACTTTAATAAAGACTTTTCATATCTATCTGCATAAGTATACGCTGATAATTATGTTTCAATTTGAAGAAAAATGGTATAATAAAATTATGGGGTGTTCGTTCGCACCTGACCTCCATAGAATGGAAATATGTCACAAAGTTTAACAAAGTGTTTTCATATAGATCTACAGAATATTGTGATTAGTGTTTCAGTGTGAACAGGTATGGTATAATAAATTATGGGGTTTATCTATTTTATTTTTACTTTCATCATATTTTGATTTGGGTTTGATGCCCCCAAATTCGAAGCTATCTCTTTACACCCCTTCCTTTTCATAATCTATCATACTTTCATAAATCAGAGTCCATTTTCTGTAGGCTGTTTTTAATAATAATAATAATAATAATATATACATATATATATATATATATATATATATATATATATAGAGAGAGAGAGAGAGAGAGAGAGAGAGAGAGAGAGAAATAAAAGGAACAAACCATCATCACCGTTTCGATATAAAGACGAAACTTTGATGAAGACATAAATCGTTTTATTCCATTTTATTTCTCTATTCCGTCGGAATACTTTTTACAATATTCGCATCATATATATATATATATATATATATATATATATATATATATATATATATATATATATATATATATATATATATATATATATATATATAATTAATCCTGATCCAAATGATATTGTACAGGAAAAAATAATCTCTATGTCTGAGGGACTTCATAGAATTTAAATTAATTTTGATTAAAATCTTTATTTTAAATAAAAATATTAATATTAAATATGATGACTTAAAGACGACTGTGGCTAAAATGGACTGATGATTGTGGTGTGCCAAATCCGAATTTAATTTGTTCCACAAGAACACTTCCACTTGGGATGTTAGCGATATTCAGGAGACCTGTGAGTACCTGATGTCTTTCTAGCAAGAATCCTAACTAGAAAGATACCGGGGAAACCAATAATAATAGCAACAACATTTTATTCATTAATGTTCGTCCGTCGGAAAGAATGAGGATCACCTAATTATTATCTAAAAATGATAGATCGCCTGCGTCACTTATAATGGCTCTACTACTCCGTTGATGACTGTGAAGCCCGATGCATGATCTGCACTGCTTTGCACAGATAGAGCACAGGAGGGCAGGATTTTGATTTTGATGGTGAGTGGCTACCACTTGTTGGTGTCTTAGTGTACGACGCTTCATAGCTGCTCGCTCATGCTCATTGCTGAAGAAGGCCATCCCGCTATCACATTTGAAGCGCCAAGTGTCTCTGTCGGCTGCCAAACTCTCCAGAAAGTTGAAGGTGATATTGCAGCGCTTGAGAGTGAACTTGATGCAGTCTATGTAGCGTATCTTCGGGCAGTCGACGTTTCGTCGGCTGTGAGTGAGTTCACCGAAGAAAATTCTTCGAGGTAGTCTGTCTGAGGGCATCTTGACGTGGCCCAACCATCGAAGCTGACGACGGATAAGGAGTGACTCTAGAGGGGCAACTCCAGCTTTACTGCGAATCTCTGAATGGGACACTTTGTGCCACTAATGCAAACAAATGATCTGCTGTAGTCGTCTGATGTGATGACGATACGGAACCCATGCCTCGGAACCATACAGGAGGGTGGGTATGAAGATTGCGTGTACACAGCAAACCTTGTATGGGTCCTGAGATTGCGATTGGCGAACACTCGGTCATTCAGGTGGCCAAAAGCAGAAAAGGCGAGATTAAGGCGGCGCTGAACTTCATTGCTAAGGTCACAGTGGAATGAGATATTGGAGCCAAGTTATGTGAAACTACTGATATTCTTTAGAGGGATACCGTTGACAGTGAAGATTGGAGCATCAGTTGGAGACACGTTTGCCATGATTTCCGTTGTCTTGGTGCTGATAAAAGGCCAGGTTGGTGGTAGGTGTTGGAGACTACGTCAAGATTGCGTTGAAGTCTGTTGGAGGTATGGCTATGGAATGAAGCATCATCGGCATACTCTAAGTCGAAGATGAGCTCTTTAGAGGTTTTGTCTTGACCTGAGACGTTTCAGGTTGAAGAGTCTGCTACCAAGACGGTACTGGACAGCAACGGCATCAGAAGATTGAAGGTCTCGGCGCGAAACCAAAGTGGTGGCAACCAGGAACAGGTTTAAAATGGTTAAAAACGAAGACGCATGCCTGCTTCACACCGACATTAACGGCGAAAATGTCCGATTCTGCACCTGATATGGTAACACGAGCATGCTAGTGTTAAACTGCGGGAGGACCGACAAGAAATTAGGAGGGCAACCAAACTTCCGAAGAATGTTCCATAATAGCTCACGGTTCACGGTGTCGAAGGTTTGGTTAAATATCTGAAAGCTAAATCGAGCTCACGATGCTGTTCACGACACTTCTCCTGGAGGAGACGATCAGCGAAAATCATATCAGTGGTACTACGCTCTCGGCGGAGGCCACATTGTGATTCTGGGTCGACAAGATTGACAACTATCTCTAGAAGTCGGGTGACGATAATCTTAGCCAATAATTTGCCGGCCACAGAGAGGAGAGAGATACCTTGGCTGTTGCCGCAGTCAGCTCGGTCACCCTTTAGTTTGTAGACGTGGATGATGTTAGTATCCTTCCACTGCCGTGGAAGATACTTTGTTGACCAGCAATCCAGAATGAACCGGTGGAGACGCAGGAAGAGGAAAGTTCCGCCGTACTTGAGGATCTCAACGAGTACGCTGTCGGGACTAGCTGTTGTTTTTACGCTGTAAATGGCTTCCTTCACTTCGTTGATGCATGGTGGTTTGTCCAGCACGGTATTGGATAGCAGAGTGGGAAGATCATCGACAATGCAGGGATCGCTGGCATTGATCTTGTTAAGCAGCTTCCGCTGGAGTTTAGCCATATTACTAGGATACCGCTCTTCTCTTTGATGAGACCACCATCCTTACTACGCACATGATGTATGGAGCGTTGCCTTGAGCCATGGAACATCTTTAATGCCTCATAGAAATCGTGAGTGTCGCCAAGCTCCGCACGGTTTTAGATCTCTCTAGCCTTCTTCAGTCACCATTCATATACTCCATCCAACGCAATTCTCGCTGGAGCACGGCACGGAGGGAGGAGAAAAGCTCGTAGTGTGTGGAAGATGCTGGATTTCTAAGAAGGAGATCATGAGCGGCATTTTTTTTCTCACGTATGAAGGATCTGATGTCCTCTGCACAATCGTCGAACCGGTCCTTATGTCGCCTCTTAGAGTAATCAAGAATGAATTCTAAGGCACCATGAAAAGCGGTTGAGATTTCTTTGCATTCTGCCATATAGGTAGTAGTGGTCAATGCTGAGAGAGCAGCGGGACAGGGAGGGACTCAGCGATTAATAACCTTAAGTCGGAAGAGTTTAAAATATCTCCTTAAAAAAGGTTTCTTTTTAAAGTTTTTAAGTGGTCTTAACTTTTTGATCAGCAGTGTATATATATATATATATATATATATATATATATATATATATATATATATGCACATACACACACATATATATATATATGTATATATATATATATATATATATATATATATATTGAAGCAAATATTAAATGCAACGAAGATAATTTGGTTTATGATTCTTTTCTTTTTAATTTTTCGATTTTCCGTATAATCATTTTTTTATAACAAAATCAAAAATATTAATAAAAGTTCCATAATTTTTGCTGTCACGAGCGCTTTCGGTTCGTCCACGAATCATCTTCAGGTGTTGAGGTAAAAGTGCGAAGTAGCAAAAATGGGAATTAGAAGTGTAAACTAAAATATACAGTGAACGGTGTTAGGTGAAGATAGGTTAAAATATATAGAGGCGATGAAAAGTCGATCAAAAATTCGAGTATTAAAATAAGCAAGTTCACTGGACATTGTTAACAAAGTCTGTCCACTACGAACTACGCAAGACATTTTAGAACGTTACTGCTTTTCTCGAATGCAATATCATTTATAGTGGGTTGAAGTGTTCTAATATATTACGCTTCAAGAATTTTTAATTTTGTAATATTATTTTCATTTTATATATATATATATATATATATATATATATATATATATATATGGATGGATGTATATGTATATATATACTAGACATTTTGCCAGTTTGTAACAGGCAACATTTATAACCCCGTTGACTTAGAATGAATACTTCGTGCCAAATTAATGGTTGAATATGATAATCTGGAAGAGATACTGAGTGACTCTGGCTAAAGCTTAATATGATGTTTATTAAAGTTCTATATAATAATTAAGGGATGTAATTGATCTCCATATACGTAATAATTACATTACAAGTTCTCGTCAGATCACCGAAATTAAACGACATTGAGCCTGGCCAGTAAGCAGATAAGTGACCATTCGGGAATATCAGGCGCTGTAAATATGAGAACATCGACTCCTTGCAAAAAACCTAATGTGGGTATCTAAAAATGATATATACGCGACTAGGGACCGTTTTTAAATTTGATATTCCCTAGAAACGCTCTCCTTTGGAGGAAGCCAGTTAAACCCATTAAAGATGAACGGCGCTGCTATGTTTTTTAAAAATTTATCTCTGATATATAAACTCATCCAACTATGTACGTGTCCTTATGCGTTCATGATTTAAACCCATATTAATTCTCCCTTGCACGAAGTACGGGATTGATCTAATCGATAATTGCCTCCTATGAGGTCTGTTTTAATTATGGAGAAAGTCCAGTTTCCTCACAAGTGTACTCTAGGGATAAACATTAGAAACATATCTCCCAGAGGGCAGAAAAGACGAAGTATAACATCAAAACAGATACTACACTTTGATCCTAACCAAAACATGAAGGATTTGTACCAATATGGTGGTGTTCAAATCTAATTGAAGCTATTGTATCAGTTATGCAGTAATGCCACTTGAAATGTTATGACCCCCCTCTTAACTCTGAGTAAAACTGCAACTTGTGTTCAACTAAACGTATACAATAAGACGCGGAAGGCTTTCATAGGCACACATACAGACACACATGAGGCACATACGCACACGTGCGTTGAAATAAGCAGATATGGCCCTCTTGACACGGATAGATTCGAGTTTCCCTATGTAAAACGAGAACCTCATTCATGTTTTTAAGAGTTCGCGTAATCCTTACCCCTTACCCTAACCAGACCCCCTTAAAACTGCATCTGATCTGATGCTTGTAATTCAGCCTTTGAACAAGGGATCAACTTGAGTATTTTAGGGATGATACCAGGATAAAAAAAGAGGAGACTGGGAATCTGCCTGTTGTGCGACGAAGAAAGAAGCGATTCTGTTAATACGGGTGGTATATGTACCTTCATTGTCCCGCATCCCTCATTTGTCTCCCTCAACCGGTAAAAGGAAAATGACGAACAGGATAAGGGAAGATGAGGATACCTTCCTTCTTCTTTGTTGGTTTAATGAGAGCAAAGATGGGGTTTTCCCAATCAATTTCTTTTCTGGGAATTTCCACGGTTCAGCGATTTGATTCTTAACAAACGAAATTAACGCCGTAAAAGTTTTGGAAACTCCCCTTCCTCACCCCGTTGATACGACACTATTTAAATGTGACACTATCGCACCCGACTCTTATTTCTCTTCTTCTCTTTTATTTCCATTTGCCCCTACCGTTAATTCCCCATCTTCTCTCTTTGTCTCCTTTTCTCTCTTTCTACCTATATCTCTTTCCTATTTCACTTGAAATACTCACCATCATCAAATCGTTTTTACACGCCATCGCCACTTGTATTTTAAGATGAGTAATAGTTTTCTTCAATACTACTACTACTACTACTACTACTACTACTACTAATAATAATAATAATAATAATAATAATAATAATAAAAAGTTGAACTCCTTGGGAATCAAGTACAACATCACCGTACTCCAGAAGTCAGTTATGCTTGGCACAGCAAACATCCTACACCAGGTGCTTTCCATCTAATTGACCCTTTGACTATGCTAAGAAGAAGAAGAAGAAGAAGAAGAAGAAGAAGAAGAAGAAGAAGAAGAAGAAGAAGAAAAGAGAAGAAAGAAGAGGAAGAGGAAGAAGAAGAAGGAAAAAGAAAAAAGAAGCATGAGACTCTACAATCGATGGTAATACTGAAAACAGCTGAACTCGTAAGGAAACTCCTCGAATGCGGGAACTAATCAACATGAGTTATAAACACTAACTGGCCATTTGGAAACTGCAACAGAAGTAAAATAAAAAGGAATATCACATGGAATCAAGAAAACTGAAATAATTAAACGTTAAGTTAAATATGCCTCACATAAAAAATATTGTGAAGTCAGTATCACCAAATACTTGTGAAGGGCTAAGGAAGATGGAAAAATTATTGAAGAATAATGCTAACCAGACGTTCACTGAAAAAGGGAAATTATGACCGAGAATTTTGAGAGGCTTGTTGCCGCTCAAATTCAAGTGAAGGCTAATGGTCATTGCCAGCGAAAAGTCAATGGTAAGCGGCTGTTGCGAAAACGTCAATTCATTTTCAAAGTTTACCAAACAAAGTGGAAAGTACTGGTAATCTTGAGAGACTTGTTGACATGAAACTCCAGGGAAAAATTGCTGGTTGTTATCAAAGAGTAATCTCTGATAATGGTCAGTGTCTTCTGTGTACTCGCTATGAGTAAAAATAATAATATTAATATTAATAATAATATTAATAATAATAATAATAATATTAATAATAATTATAATGATGATGATAATAATAATAATAATAATAATGATTATGATAATAATAATAATGATGATGATAATAATAATAATAATAATAATAATGATGATTATGATAATAATAATAATAATAATGATGATGATAATAATAATAATAATAATAAATAAAACCCGTAGAAATTCCACGGTGGTTGATAATTTTAAACACACACATCAGTAAGAAACATTTTATCACATAATCAAACAATTACAATGAGATTGGACCTTGTACCATTTAAGACGTAACTAAATCACGAAGAACTGGATTTTCAGGTCCTGGTATCTGACAATTGCATCAATTTGATTAACTGCTCTGATCTTATCCTTATCTCGCAACATTATGATCATGTGGCAGTGTGGTAGCCTTCTTTATTTTTAAATTCAATAGCATAAACATTTGCAGATAGCATTCCCAATACATGTCTGTTTTTAATGTTTTTCAAAAGTTCAGCTAGATGTACATGATACACACGTGATATAAGGTCAGGTGGATTTTGTGTAAGTTCTGATGACCCCAAGTTGTTAAATATTTCAGAACACCTTGGATTACACATGTATGCAAGGAATACGCCAGGTTTCCCGTATTTGCAGAAAACTTTTTTGTACTAATTCCTTTGTACTAAGTTCAATATGACATGTAAGTAAGTAATAATGCTTCCACCTGAAATGCGTTGGTTTAAAAGGAATCTAATCAAAAAATACACCCAATGATTTTATATATTTCAACATCACATATATATATATATAGGTAATAATGTTTGCACCTGTAATGCGTAGGGATAAACGATTCTTAATAAATAAAAATACCTTATAACTGTAAATATTTCGACATGACATTTAAGTAAGTAATAATGTTTTTACCTGAAATGAATTGGAATTTTTACTTAACATGACATGTAAGTAGGTAGAAATGCGTAGGCTTTTTACTTAACATGACATGTAAGTAGGTAGAAAAGCGTAGGCTTACTCAACAAAAGCACCCTTTGATTTGACTTCTTTTTTTTTTACATGGCTCTTTAGTAGATAATGATGTGTTCACCTGAAATGCGTTAGAATTTGTACTAATTTGCACATGGCATATAAGTAGGTAAAAATTGTCGGTTATCCTGACGCTCCGCACTCCTTTGTTTACCTTGGAAGTGACGTCACACAAATCTTATAATACGGATGGCTACAATTGTAAAAATAATTTGTTTTATTTTTCTTTCATTTTGAGCTCCTTTTTTTTCTCCCGTTTAACTTTTTTCTCTCCCATTTCTTATTTTGAGCGGAGAATTTATTTTATTTTCATTTTGAGCTCTTTTTCCGATCCGGTGTTACCTTTTATAGGTACTCCTGCAGTCCTGCACTTTACGACCCGAGCTATTTTTTAACGCTATTATTTAGAAACCTATTATTTAACATGGGGAAGGGAGGGTGTACTGTAACTATTCTGTACTTTCACCTAACAATTCAATTAAAAAAAAGGTAAATGTGGTGAGACGACAACAACTACGGATGGCAGTGATGGCTGAGAATGCAGTTAGGAGATTCGAAGTTCCTATCCGTCGCGGTTACCACCTGACGAAGGCCAGAGGAAGTTGGCCGAAACGTTGTGAACCAATAAAAAGATCCAAAAAAACAACAACTAATAAAGATGAGACTAATAGTCCGAAATAAAAAATTAAAATTAACATATAATGCTCATCTCAAAAATGAATTCCAATTAAGGAATAATATATATATAAAAAAAAGGTAAATATGAAGAATTACTCTACCCTCGAAAATTCCTTTAAAATTACCACTGTAAAGGTTTTCAGGGTCGCTGAAAACGAAAATAACGTTTAAAATTACGGAAAACGAGTTTCCAAGATATGAAGAAATGTTAGTTTTAAAAAGTGGGGGATCACTTTTTTATAATAATTTAACATAAATGATCACCCACTTTGTGGCCACGATTTTTTTTTTGGGGGGGGGCTTCCTTTCTACCATCGGAAAATTCTTCAAAATTACCTGTTTACATTTGGTAGGAAGCGGTGTAAAATAATAAACAGTTCTGCTTGGTTAATGTCGGCACGTTACTTATGTTAAAACGGTTAATTAAACTGCATAAGCACCTGTTAAAAAACTATACAAGTAAAACAAATTATTTTTTACTTGTAAACTGGTTTATTAATTGTAGAAAACAAAAACAAACGGGAGAAAAAAGGAGCTCAAAATGAAAGAAAAATAAAACAAATTATTTTTACAATTGTAGCCATCCGTATTATAAGATTTGTGTGACGTCACTTCTGAGGTAAACAAAGGAGTGCGGAGCGTCAGGATAACCAAATTGTCACCTGAAATGCGTAGATTTAAAAGATCCCTAATCAACAAAAGTACTACGTCATTTACTAATTTTGACATGACACTTAAATAAAAAAAAAAATCTTTTCAAATGTGTTGGAATTCGTACTAATTTAAACATTGCATGTACGTAATTGCATGTACGTAATTGCATGTAGGTAATGCTTTCCACTGAAATGCGTTGGTTATAAAGTTTCCTTATGAACTAAAGCACAATATAGCTTTATTTATTTTGACATGACATTTAAGTAGGTAATAATGTTTTATCTGGAATGCGTAGATTTTAAAGATTCTTTATAATAAAAAAAAACACCTTATTATTTAACTTATTTTAACATGACACTTAAGTACGGTAATAATGTTTTCACCTGAAATCTGTGGAAATTTGTACTAATTTAAAATGGGCTGCAAGAATGTAATAATGTTTTTACCTGAAATGCGTAGGTTTAAATGATCCCTAATCGATCAAAGCACTATATGATTTTACATATTTAGGCATGACTAAGTAATAATGTCTTCACCTGAAATGCGTTGAAATTTGTAATAATTTAAACATGACATGTAAGTAGGTAATAATTTATTTACCTGAAATGCGGAGATTTAAAACACTCATAATCAACAAAAGCACGATTTGATTTTACTGACTTAGACATGACACTTAAGTAAGTAATAATTTCACCTGAAATGCGGAGATTTAAAAGATTCCTAAACAAAAAGTCACTATATGATTTGATTTATTCTGATGTGAAACTTAAGTAGGTAATAATGTTTTCACATGAAATGCGTTGAATTTGTACTAGTTTCAACATAACATATAAATAGGCAATAATGGTAATAATTTTTTTTTTGACGAGGAAATGGTTTTAATGATATTTTTTTTTACACAGGAATCACCATATTATCAAGGCCAAGAGGCCACTCAAGGATAAGGGTTAAAGAGTGTACAGTAGAAATTGGACAATATAGTAATCATTAGTAATGAAAATTCGGTTAATTTGATAACTTATATGGAACGGCTCATGAAAAACATATTTACGTTAGACTTGAACACAACCATATTGTAGTCAGCCGAAAAGCAGGAAAACGGAAGACAATTCCACAGGCGTGCAGTTCTAAGAAAGAAGCTTTGTTCATGGAATCTACGTTTAGGTTTAGGCACAGATAAAGAGTGGGGGGAATTATTGATAGTGTTTTCAGGTAGACGAGTGTTTCTTGTGAAAGTTTGGCGAGGGGGGACCATAGACTTAAATTCAGTCGAACACTTTCCATGAAAGTAACGATACAACAGAGACAAACTCGCAACATCTCTTCTGTGAGATAGAGGTTGCGGGGAAGAGAAAAGGGCATCTCCTACGAGGCTACGAAGTCTATTTTGAACTCTATCAAGGCAGGACAAGTTCTTTCTAGCAGCTCCTGTCCAGATGTGGCAACAGTATTCCATCCTTGGACGTACCTGGCTCTTATATAGATAGAGTGAGATATCTACTGGATCGATAGAAAGATCCCACCATTTTTCTAGCGGCCTTGGCAACAGATTTGATGCACATGTCCCATTTAAGATAAGGAGTAATGGTCAAGCCAAGAAGCTTGTCAAAACTTGAGGCCTCCTGAAGACGAGAGCCATTCATTTCAATTGATGCCAGATGTGGATCAGAATGTTGATGATGTAAAGAGAGAAGCTTGGTTTTAGATGCATTAAAAGTAACCAGCCACTCCTTTCCCCATTGTACTACGTGCTCAAGATCAGAGGAGAGAGAATCGGAGAGAACTTGGTCGTTTACTGTCTTAGATGTTTTTAACTGATAAAGAGTTAGGTAATTCGTTTCTCATTAATTAATGTTTGCGCATTAATATATTGATAATAATAATAATAATAATAATAATAAGAAGAAGAAGAAGAAGAAGAAGAAGAAGATCCAGGAAAATAATAAATATAAGATTCTCTGGACAAACTGACTGAACCGTAAAACACATAAGTGTTTACTTGAACCGTAAAACACATCATAAGTGACTGCAGCAACCTATCTCATAAGGAATATAAAATTGACATGAATGGGATAAGAAGATAGTCAACTAGTAACTGTGGAAACGAATGCACTTTGAAGAGGCAGAAATATGGTATTGTCATAAACCGGAACCAGTATTGAATAATTAGATGGATAAAATATTTTGGAAAATGAAGAATGAGAAAATTAAACGGAAAAATTAACTCAAGCAAGATATGATGGAATCTATCTATCTATCTATCTATCTATCTATCCATCTATTTACTATTATATAAAAAGGAAATTTTCTATGTGTGAGTTCGTTCCCTATGGACTCTGAAATGGCTGGGCAGATTTTTATGCAATTTCACACAAATGTATTTTATGCATCTGGGAGTGTTTGAGATGCCTTGTATCGGAATGTTTTCGATTGATAATCGATATTCGAAAAAAAAAATTCGATGAAAGAAGGAACAGGTGATTTTGACCGAAATTAACACCTTACGTAGCCCAAGATAACAAGTGCATTTGAGAAGTTCTATTACCACATATGCAGAAAGGCACAGCATATAAAATCAACAGTAGGTACTTTGATAGGACAGGGGCGCGTTTGAAATGAAGATTTCGTTTAGAGCACAATTGAACTATGATACTTCATTTTTGCATTTTAAACTTTAATTAAAGCCATTATATATCAAAATAATTTAATAGATTCTTTATTAGGTTATATACAGCGCAATATATTCTGAACTAATTAACTGCATGGAGGTATTTGAAGTTTCCTTCCGGTGCACCCTGATGGGGTCCTCAATTAGAGCAGGCAATCAATCGATTTGATTGAAAAAAGTGGGCGATTTCATCGATTTCGATGACAATAAAAATATGGGAGTTTGAAGCATTCGTTGTGCATCATCCAATCCCGGGCAACGTCGAGTTTCACTGCTAGTAGTTAATAAGTAGAATAAAAGTCAGTTATTGAATATTGCTTTCGCATGACATCACAGCGTGAAAGTCAAAGATGCAGGAAATCTAAGTAAATGCATAAGAATTTTCACAGAGCTGAAGAGAATAATGGATCATGAAGAAAATCACAACAATATCAATAATAGTAGAATTGATTCCGTACTTGATCTTCAGGCAGTGCGAAGGATACTGGAATTCTGAGAAGGTTTATAGTCACTTAATTCCAAAGACAGCTAACGGCCATTATCAAATGGAATTACATGTTCAACGGCTTTTGTTATAATGCAAATTGATTTGCAACTCATTAAAAGAAACAGAGAGAGATGAATATTTGTAAAGATTTGTTGTCACTCTGATTCGGTTTCTGCCTGTGAGCAAATTATTATTAACTGTAGTAGTAGTAGTAGTAGTAGGAGTAGGAGTAGTAGTAGTAGTAGATCTTGTTGTTTGTCGAATACTTAACAGTTTATGACCAAATCTCCGTCTACTTCAAGTCGGCACCTTCTGGCAGGTTCCGTATGCAGTCGTAAATATTAGCCAATCAGCTGTCGGAAGAAAGCTTTAATAAAACGTGAAATTCATTAAATCAAGAGAAAAAAAATCGAATCTAAAAATTACTTTCAACGTGTCGATATGAAATTCCGCTTTTCCTCATGGCTTCTAAAAAAAAAAAAAAAAAAAAATACATGAAGAGAGTAGGGATTTCACACAGATCACTCTGGTAAAAAAAAAAAAAAATTGTCATGTGCCTAAGATGTTTCAAATATTTTTATTTAATTTGAGGGTACTAATTCCAGAAATGCTGTCACTTTTTTTCTATCAGGTCTAATTTTTTTTCTACTATAATGTACATACTTTGTAGGAAGCCTATAGCAACACGCACCACCAAAATAGTCTACATCAGTTTACAAACCTTTTGTTGGCTAGTGTAATAATTTTTGGCTTTTTTTAAAGAATTTGAATGGTAATGAGGCTCTCAAAGAATTCAGTATTCTCTTAATTCTTTCAGAAAAGGTCTTTCTCTCATCGCGCATTCTCGGAAACCTAGCATAGAAGTTACTGAGGCTAAAGCCACCATTTTTTCAAGAGTGGAAGGGGTTTACATTTTGGGGTTTCTGACGGTTACAGTTTTCTTGGATTCGCGTAATACTTTTTCTATACTTTTATTATTGCCTTTATTCTATATTATCATTTTTCACTCACTAGGAGTTCCCACACCGGCCATAACCAGCAATCGCTCGTTGACAATAACCTTCGGTGTTCCCTAGAGTCTTAGAGTGAACACGTCTCCCAAGATTTCTAGTGCTCTCCACCTTTCTCGATAATTATCACGTTATCGCAGCAGCCGGTTACCTTTTTCTTGTTGGTAATAGCCATTGATTCGGTGGCAAATACACTAGGAAGGCTCCAGTGCTCTACGCACTTTTCCAAAGGATGTCTAGTCAGTGCTTTCCTTTCTCGGTTCGCTCGAACTCTTCACGGTTCTTTCTTGTGGTGCCATCCGATATAGACGCCAGCATTTTTTTTTTAAAGAATCGAACCCACGTTCTTCGATTTCAGTTTTCTTAGTTCCTGTGGTATTTTATCTGTTTCTGTTTTATTTCTATTGCAGCATTCAAGTTGTTAGTTAGTGTTCGCAGTTTATGTAACTTGGTTTCTGCATTCCAGGATCTTTTTTATTGTCATCCGTTGTATCTTCTCAGCCGCACTGTCTTCGTCTGCAAACGTATAGGTCGGTCATTGGCGTGACCCACGCGCGTGTCACATTAGACGTCCTGGAAATGGTGACATGCTGTTATGATGCACCAGTCGTATTTGTCATACCGGGGATGCTGG
Source organism: Euprymna scolopes (assembly GCF_053919585.1). Lineage (NCBI taxonomy): Eukaryota > Metazoa > Mollusca > Cephalopoda > Sepiida > Sepiolidae > Euprymna > Euprymna scolopes. The sequence continues at coordinate 98,177,970 of NC_136498.1, forward strand.
GTGTGGCTGGCTCCTTCACTCAGGACCACGACTTCGCTTTGGTGGCTCCCTTTGGCTGGAATCGTCTTGACATTTTGAGGCAGCCACAAAACAACGCACGACGCACAACTGATATATATATATACATACATATATATATATATATATATATATATATATATATATATATATATATATATATATATACAGTGATGATCATATTTATTGGCACGGTAAAATAAAAGTTAAATTTTGTCTAATAAATTCTAAAAAAGAGATTAAATTAAAGAAAATAACAAAGTATATTATGTATTTTTAACTGGCCTTTCCGATGCAGCAACCGGATTTTAGAAAAAATAAATAACAAAGGAACAACAAACATAATTGCAAAAAAACCCTTGTTCAAAATTATTGGCACGATTTATTTAATAATCAATTGTATAGCCTTTGGCCTTGATTACCTTCCTCAGTCGCTTTTCATAGTTTACAACCAAGTTGTTGCACTCTTCAGTAGTAATTTTAGCCCACTCTTCCTGACAATAATCCTCCAATTGAATAAGATTCTTAGGCTTCCTTTGCATTACCCTCAATTTTAATGTTCTCCATAAATTTTCAATTGGATTAAGGTCTGGGCTTTGTGATGGCCACTCCAAAACATTAATATGATTGTCCTCAAGCCATTTCTTAGTCAGTTTAGCCGAATGCTTTGGGTCATTATCTTGCATGAACCACCAACGACGACCAAGTGAGAGCTCTTTAGCAGAGTCTTTCAGGTTTTCATCCAATATTTTAACATAATCTTCCTTTTTTATGCTACCTGTGACCTTAACAAGTCGCCCTGGTCCAGAGGCAGCAAAGGATCCCCAAAACATCAAACTGCCTCCACCGTGCTTCACTGTGGGTATGGTGTTCTTAGGCAGGAAAGCTTCGCCAGATTTTCTGTAAATATAAGACACTTTATTATGGCCAAATAACTCTATTTTCGTTTCGTCAGTCCATAGAACACGTTTCCAGAATGCAACATCTTTATCAATATGACGTTTTGCAAAGGCTAGCCTTGCTTTCAGGTGCATAGGCTTCAATAAGGGAGTCTTTCTCGGACGACATGCTTTTAAACCAGCTCTCTTCAAAACTCTACCAACTGTATGTCGAGATACATTCACTCCAGAGGTGCTCTGTTCATCAACAATCTCCCCAACAGAGATCCTTGGGTTTTGTTTTACTTGTCGAACAATTTTCCGTTCATCTCTTGGGGAAAGAATCCTTTTTCTCCCTCTACCCTCTAAACTCATAACGTGGCCTTGCGATTTGAACTTGTTTATTATGGCTCTAACAGTGGATTTGGGAAGGTTTAGCTTCTTTGAAATCTTATCATAGCCCTCCCCATTGGTATGGCATGCTACAACAAGCTTCCTGACGTCTTCGCTGTGTTCCTTAGTTTTAACCATGGCGATTGAAAATTATAATTTAGTCACTTATAATAGTTTAAATAAATCGCTATCTAAAAATTATCTGAAAAAAATTATTCACTGAATTAGCGTTAAACAAGCATAATATGGCTATAAAAAAGTTCAGAAAGCACGTAAACCGGAAATTGATTGATATTATACTGATACTAAAAGAAAAACAAAGCCGTGCCAATAATTTTGAACAAGGTTTTTTTGCAATTATGTTTGTTGTTCCTTTGTTATTTATTTTTTCTAAAATCCGATTGCTGCATCGGAAAGGCCAGTTAAAAATACATAATATACTTTGTTATTTTCTTTAATTTAATCCCTTTTTTAGAATTTATTAGACAAAATTTAACTTTTATTTTACCGTGCCAATAAATATGATCATCACTGTATATATATATATATATATATATATATATATATATATATATATATATATATATATATATATATATATATATATGAGAAATAATCTTATCTATTTATTTTACAAAAATATTACAATATATTACAAAACAAATTACAGATCATAATTAATTTTCACAAGTAGCTCTTTAAAACTAACAAGCCCTAACAAGTGCTGAGGGAGGGGATGATTCATTTCATTTACAGAGAGACAAAAATATACATGGCTGACCGAATGGAAAAGAGATCGAGCGAATCAAAATTGCATTGTGGTTCCCTTTTCTATATTACTCAGCGCGAGACTCAATCGCCTCCCGGCAATGCTGGAGCTGGTGAGACAGTCTGTGATACTATCAAAACATAGTGCCACACATTTACCTGAACGGTAATATTGCTGCACTATACGTCTATTTTAATGAAGTTAGAGTAGTGTACGTTTATATATCTGTATATACAAGATTCACTCATAAACTAATTAACGAATTTTTATGAATTTTTTGACACAGCTGCTAGTTGTATAAGTGAATAGTGTGGATGACATTTAGTTAATTTAGTTTTATATACAGAAGGTTAAGATGGGCGTGGAAGCTCTTCGTGAAATTCAAATACTTCCATTAGTTTCTTTTGGGTATTTTAGATGTGTGTTTTTTTTTCAACGGTCATAATATGGCTATGGCCTCTCATTAGACAATTAAAACATTTTAGATTTGCAGTGAATTTGGTTGATAGTTATTAAACAAAAAATAATTAGGATTCCTCGAATATCAATTTTATTGTAAATATATAGAATCAGGCTATTGAGTTTGATCAACATTAGAAAAAAGGGGTTCTAGACATAAGGTTTAGTATCACTCTATGGTTATTTTTAATCTTTGTAAGGGGACATTAAAGTGGTTTAAAATTTTAGCATTTCAGACATTAATTTTACAAGTCATGGGATGGGTATTCGTCTAGTTTCTTTTAAAACAAAAAAAAAAGAAAGAAAATTTCACTGTTGAGATAAGTTTGAACAGTTATCTCCCTTGCGTGACCAATCACGCAAACACTGTGTATTATCATATTATACATTCTGATTATTGTCATTCGCGAATAGTTCAGGAGAAGAGCACTGTCTCTCTTCCCCCCTCTCTCCCTCTTTTTCTCTCTTTCTCTTTCTCTCTCTCTCTCTCTTTCTTTCTCACGAAAGACCACACTGAACAACGCTCCCTATCCAACCCCTGATTCGGATCCAAACTATGAAACGCCACTCTCCTCAACCTCACAGTGCCCGTTGGTCCGCAAAAAGACCGCATCGGTGAAATGTTCTGCGCAATCAAACTCGCAAATCAACTGTGGAACGTTTCCTCCTTTCCATCGCCGCTCATAAATATGTATCGAACTTAATTCAATCAGATAACTCCCCCTCCTTCTTCTTCTCTACTCTCGGTCACACCCTTCTCCATCTCTATATATATAGAGTCCAATCCATTTCTCGCTCCCCACCACCTCCATCATCCATAACTAAATGCCCAAATCCCCCTTTCCTCGCGTTCCCTTTTTATTCTGTTTCCTCTTTATTTATGGATATATTTCTCTGCTAATGTGCTTTAAGTGTCACTCCTTCTTCTCAACCTTCTCTTTCTTTGTCTGTCTATTTATCTATCTATCTATCTATCTATCTGTCTATTTATCTATCTATCTATCTATCTATCTATCTATCTATCTTTCTATCTATTTCCCTGTCTTTTTCTTAGCGTATCTCTTTACTTACCCTTTTTTTCTTTCCCTATAATCCGTTACTTCATTTAATTTTTATTTAAAATTATTTTACGTTCTATCTTTTTTCTTTGTTCTTTTGTTCTTTTTTGTGATCATTTTTTTCCTGCCTTTGTTTTCACTGTATCTATAAATTTTATGTTATTTTTGATTCTCCCTTCTAGTTGTAATTGTAATATATATATTCGCTCCTTTTCTTTTAATAATTGTTATATCAAATCCTACCGTTTTCTTTCTTTTTTCTTTCCTTCTAACGTCATTTATTTACTGAAATAATCGTCTTCTTTTAAAGTATAACTCTTCATTCGCTTCCGTCTTTTCAAAATGTTGCTCTATGTGTAATATAGTGCATATAAGCACGTTGGAAAATATCAGCAGTAGCAAAGGATGGCGTGTTGGCGAAGAGATTAGAAGCAGCATCAGTAGCCGAAAAACCACATATGCAAATTAGAAAGTGTGAGCGACGAAGAAAAAGAAAAAAGGGAGAGTAATATACCACGTGCTCGGGACAGAGGCAAAGAGGACAAGTAAAGTCGAAGACGAGAATGGGCAGGCTGGGTCGAGCTTGCGGTCGGAAGAAACGGAAACGCGTGTTAGGCTAAAATGGGCAGGTTGCAGCAAAAGGTGCCGAAAATAACGGCAATAAATGTTTTTATTTAAAAAAGAAAAAAATCCGGATTTGTATTTATTTATTTGTATGTAACAGCAACGCTACATATGTTATATATAAGTGACAGCATGCCAGTATAACATTTCACACGTTTACACACGTATTAACATGTATGGACCCAACACGTTGTAGACACCGTCGCACGAAACAACGACAAGGAAAAACTCAACTCATTTTTTTTTCATGGAAACAACATTGATTTCCATGTACTTTCCCGAATAAAACGCGATTCTCGTTCTGTATACATTTTTTTTATAATCTTTTACTTTTTACTTGCCGTGACGTCACTTCGCAAACAGCTCGATCATTTGCCTACAGCTGCCATACGCGCGTCCGCACTCCGTTACACTCGTCCATCATCACCAACATCACCAACACCGGTTTATTATTCACTGCTATCGCATTTGATATACATTTTCATTTGTTGGCTATTTCTCATCTCCGCGGATAAGTAAAGTTTATTTTATCACTAGAGTTAACACTTCATGATTGCTTGGATTCTACTTTTGTAGTTAAAACGTAGTAATTTTCATCTATTATATTAATACCCGTGTCGCTACGACCGTTATCACTGTGTTCATACCTTCAAAGGAAAGTAAAATAATCCAAATGGCTAATAAATAAATTGGTGTCGCTGCAAGGAAAAACACCTAGCCATATTTTGATTGGATGAGAAAAACGCATGCCACATTCTCATTGGAAAAAAGCAATCTCGCTAACCAACCAAAACATCAAAACAAAATGACGGTTATGTCTATCAATCAAAACGTAATTTTTCATGAAAAAAAGTCAAATTTATAGTAAAATTATTGGGTTACAATTTTCAGGTATGTGAAAACGTTTATTTATAAAATCTTTATTTTAAGCTTTCAATTTTTTTTAGTTAAACAAATATATTTCTTTATACACCCTGTGATTACAATTGGACTATTCTAGATTCCTATGATTTAAATTGTTTTTCTTAATACTCTAATATTCGCAGTCAACTTTATATATGATTGACACCCCCGTCGATGTAGACACAGGAGGTTTAAACAAGTTACAATTTTTGTATTTATTGATGGAGTTTATTTTTTAACCTCAGGTGACAATTAAATCCAGCAAGGGATTTACAAAAGAGTATTATATTTGTATTTATTGATGGAGTTTATTATTTAACCTCAGGTGTCAGTTAAATCCAGTAAGGGATTTACAAAAGAGTATTATATTTGTATTTATTGATGGAGTTTATTTTTAACCTCAGGTGACAGTTAAATCCAGCAAGGGTTTTACAAAAGAGTATTATATTTGTATTTATTGATGGAGTTTATTATTTAACCTCAGGTGACAGTTAAATCCAGCAAGGGATTTACAAAAGAGTATTATATTTGTATTTATTGATGGAGTTTATTTTTTAACCTCAGGTGACAGTTAAATCCAGCAGGGGAATTACAAAAGAGTATTATATTTTTATTTATTGATGGAGTTTATTTTTAACCTCAGGTGACAATTAAATCCAGCAAGGGATTTACAAGAGTATTATATTTGTATTTATTGATGGAGTTTATTTTTTAACCTCAGGTGACAGTTAAATCCAGCAAGGGATTTACAAAAGAGTATTATATTTGTATTTATTTATGGAGTTTATTTTTAACCTCAGGTGACAGTTAAATCCAGCAAGGGTTTTACAAAAGAGTATTATATTTGTATTTATTGATGGAGTTTATTATTTAACCTCAGGTGACAGTTAAATCCAGCAAGGGATTTACAAAAGAGTATTATATTTGTATTTATTGATGGAGTTTATTTTTTAACCTCAGGTGACAGTTAAATCCATCAGGGGATTTACAAAAGAGTATTATATTTGTATTTATTGATGGAGTTTATTTTTTAACCCCAGGTGACAGTTAAATCCAGCAAGGGATTTACAAAAGAGTTCACATGAATAAAAGGAATTACTTTTAGAGCACCCCTCAGATTTTTTTGATTTAAAATTAACATTTTATGCCAAATTGATGATAGAATATACTAAAATGTGCGTTCATTTTCGCATTCAATACTAATAGAATACTCGTTTCAGAACTCTTATGTACAACAAATATATCAGTTTAAAATTGTTATATTTTTCTGCTTTTCACCACTATCACCAGCACTGTTTTATTGTTCATTGTCATTGGATACGGTATATATTTTCATTTATTGGCCATTTCTCATCTCCGCGGATAAGTAAAGTTTATTTTATCGATCGACCAATCGATCGATCGATGTCTCCATTAAGTCTTGAAAGACAAAGGATATTCCCTGTAGGAACAGCTGCGCGTGTAATTGTAAGACAAGGGTTGTGCAATCCTCAACCCCACCTCTCCTGAATCGGCAGTGTTTGAGTCCAGTGGCAATGAGAAGTCCGGGACGACTGGACACAATGCCGAGATAAGCGGAGAGCACATACAGCACCTGGAAGTTTCAAATAGTCACCCATTTATTACTAACCAGATTCAACGTTGCTTAACTTCAACGTTTCACCGATTATGCATTATACAGGGTTGAAATTCAATATATTAGGTATACTTGCACACTTTCGAATTGTTTTTTAACCGGCAAAAATTGCTGCTAGAACCAGAAGAATCGGCATTGGTAGAGTAAGTCGAATAAAACAGTATTTCTGTTTACTTTTGCGCATGCGCAAAAATGAACATTCATAGCTCAAAGTCGCTTCATTTTTAACGTCCCGTATCCAATTTCGATAGCTCAGACGTTAATGATAGCGGAGAGACGAATAACAATTAAGGCTGGAGTGCTAAATATTTTGGTTTTGATTCCAGCGGATTGTACTTAACAATATTCTTTGTTAACTTTTGAAATTTTTAACTATATATCGAAAGCGTGTGTGCTATTTATTTTGATATTTTTGGTGTTACGCTTACATCCGCGTGACTGCCATTATGGACTTCCATTTCTTGTAATAAATAATTTTACCAAGAATTCTTCATAAGTTTTGGTTTCAGTTTCGATTATAGCTGATGGCACTTAAGTCATGTATTTTTATAAATAACTAGATTACCAATGACCCATTGGGTCAGTATGTTATATAAGCTATGGAATTCATGTATGAGCGTGACACTTGTGACGTAAAGAAAATAGTTTTTTTTTTACATAACAGAAACATTTCTATGAAAGTATATTAAAATGAAAAAAGAATATAGATAGATTTCTATGAGTTGTTCTGTTTATTATAATTGATTATTTTTTTTTTTAAATACATTTACTGAATTATAAGTGGTTGACCTTATTTATAGGTAAATGTGCTCTGAACAGATACCATAATACTTATAATTGAATTCAAATTTTGATATATCTGCTTTTTTTTACATCGTTCATTTCTGTATTACGTTTAAGTTATTTTAAACCTCACTCTTCCCATGTTAAATAATTTCGAAATAATAACGTTAATATTTCAGCGTCCCTATTGTTCTTTTGTTTTGTTTTTTCGCGTTGTTAATTGTTAATACTGTCTCCTTTTTTTTTACATCGTGCATTTCTGTATTACGTTTAAGTTATTTTTAACCCCACTCTTCTCATGTAAAATAATAATTTCAAAATAATAACGTTAATATTTCAGCGTCCCAGTTATATATATATATATATATATATATATATATATATATATATATATATATATATATATATAAATCGATAGAACATTAACTCTATAATAATATAGACGAAATCTGCAAGAATTAAAATATCGTATTTAAGGGTACTTTACGGCTGGGCTACGCCAGGCGTCCCTGCTAACTTAGATAAATACTTTTGCAGTTTTAACAAAAGAGCTACAATAATATCAGAGCGTCTCCATTTACACAGAACATCTAAACAATGCGAAAATATATTACATATGAACGAGTCCGTTGAGAAATTTCCACAGCTGCCGCTAGTATAAAATAATTAATATTAGAGGATTGGCTCTATATTAATAAATAAATAAATGTACATGAATTAAAATCATATATATATATATATATATATATATATATATATATATATACACACTAATTTTATAGATATATATATATATACATATATATACACACTAATTTTATATATATATATATATATATATATATATATATATATATATATATATATATATATAAGAACAAGTAGTTAATAAAACATGTTAAAAAACACCTTGAAAAGAGTTAAAAACATATTTAATTTTCAAAAAGGAAACACTTGATAAGTGGATAGTTCTTAATCCGGGGAGTTTCAAAGAAATACTTTCCTTCTCATCAAAGGGTAGGATACGCAAAATGCAGGATCGGATTTTGCTTGCAAAAGTATTTAATGAAACTACAAGACATAGGTCTTACTTGGTAACAAAAAGTGAAGCAGAGGGAATCGGGTGAAAAAAAAAGGTGATTTCACGTGAATGGATAGTTTGGTGAAAGGTAAAATATCCAATAACGGTAAAATCCAAAAAAGTTTTGTTTTTTTTCTACACAGTGGTCACCACTTATCAAGGACCGGAAGCCACTCGGGAATAAGGGTTATTGCAAGTATATTACGTTAGTGTGGAGATTTTATGAAGTGTTTACTTAGGGGGGCAGTTCATTAGGAATTTGTTAACGTTGGACTTGAAGACATCCAATCTGTAGTAAGGTGGAAAGCAGGCAGACGGAACAGAGTTCCACAGGCGTGCAGTTCTAAGAAAGAAGCTTTGTTCATGGAATCCACGTTTTGATTTAGGCACAGATAAAGAGTGGGGGAAATTTTTCACAGTGGATTCAGCTAAACGGGTGTTTTTCGTGAAAGATTGGCGGGGGGGACCAGAGATTGGAGTTCAGACGAGCACCTGCCATGGAAATAACGATAAAACAAGGATATGCTCGCAACGTCTCTTCTGTGGGAGAGAGGATGCAGGGTAGAGAAAAGGGCATCCCCCACTAAGCCACGAATCTATTTTATACTCTGTCAAGGCAGGATAGGCTATTTTTAGCAGTTCTTGCCCAGATATCGCAGCAGTATTCCATCCTTGGACGTTGATTAAATTTCAGTTTCCACAAGTAAAATCCAAGGGAATCGCGTAATTGGAAGATGGTCCAAAGTAATATATATATATATATATATATATATATATATATATATATATATATATATATATATATATATTCTTAGATTTAGTTTTACTAATGCAAAACCTTTTTTTGAAACTCATTTCTCTAATTGATTTTTGTTTTTTATCGTTAATCTTATAGCTAATAGAGCATGAGTAAGATAGAAAATCTTCACGGGTAGTCAATTAAACATTTCTCTTGACTTTTTTACTGACGAAGAAAAATCGGCTATTTTCGTTATTTTTCATTTTACCTTCGCTTTTTTTAATCTAATCTTCCATTCATTTATCCAGTCCTTTTTTTATATTTATCCATGAATGATATTTGCTTTTATTTATTACTCAATTATTTCTTTGTTTTTTCATTCATCTGTTCTTTTCTTTCAGCATTTTGTCTTTCAATTTTTATTTATACATAAATATTTTCGTCTGCCATTAATTTGTTCTGACTTTATTTTACTGCTTCGCCATTTCATTATTGTTTCTTGCAATTATTTTACGTTCAATTATTCGTAAAATTTGTTTTTCTTATTTAATTCCTTATTTCTCCTTTATTTCTTTTCATTTATCATTTCATTCCTTCGGCATTTTTCTTTTTCATTTTTCATGAATTCCTTCTTTCCTTCGCGTATTTTTTCGTTCTTTTTTATTACTTCATATTTTATATTTTTCAGTAATTCGTATTCATTCACTTATTCATAGCATATATCTTTTTTTATTTTATTCTTTCGTTCTTCTTTTATTTTATTTACCCTCTTTTCATTCTTACAGTAATCTATTTTATTTATTCATAAATTTCTTTCCACATTTAATTGTTTCATTCCTCTGTATTTTTTTCATACATTTTGTCGTTTTTTCACCAATTCTTTTTTTTTTTTTTATTCACTTCTGTTTTATTTTCTTTTTTACTTTACTAACATATTTTAAGTATATTTCTCGTATCCTTTTTAACATTCAAACTCAGTTCTCTATTTTTTATTCTTTTCTCCGTATTTCCTTTTTTTTCTATTTGATTCCTTTTCTCTGATCTTCAGGCTGTCACAAATGATCTGTTGAATTAACTCATTACGAGCTGTCACATTTTCGCGCCATTCGAGAAAAATAGACGCCGATTGATGGACCACTTCCGGTATAGAAAACTTCATTTTAGATGGACCATTTCCGTCACAGAACGCTTCGCCTGCTCCCGCAGACATTGAGAATTACGCTTCATTAGCCAGTGCACCGTAACGGACCACGCCCTTCACCCTTTCTCTCATTATCTCTGCTTCTCATAGCCTCTTTAAACCTTTTCTCCCCCACTCTCTCTCTCTCTCTCTCTCTCTCTCTTT
>NC_136498.1:98191155-98203655 GCF_053919585.1 Euprymna scolopes
ATATATAATATATATATATATATAGTGTCCCACTTAGACATAGCCCGATCTCTCTAATCTTTCTCTTAACGACTAACTGACACTACAAAACAATATGCAATTCTTTTTTAAAACAAGGTGGCGCTACATGCTACACGCATCACATATCACTGACACGTTTACGGAAGCGAGAACAATAAGCAAAGTTCTCCGAACTTGTCATCATGTGATTTTTATCTTTGAATGACTTTAAAACAAATAACTTCACTATCAGGAGAATCACCAGAGAAGATCTGCAGGCAATATCTGCATACAGTGTTAAACGCGCTCAGAAATGCATAAATGCCAAACATATATATATATATATATATATATATATATATATATATATATATATATATATATATATATATATATATATATATATATAGTGCAAAACTTTGTTGAAATTCCAAGACTTACTTTTTCTTTTTTTATAATTTATTTTTCTTTTTTCCTGGATTTTTTTCATTACAGCTGTTTCGTTAGTGGGAAGGCAATTTTACGATTTATGTGCCCATAAATATATCCTGTCGCTATTCTTCAGATGATTTTTCCAGTTGATCTTTACAACAAAAAGTTGATTTTTTACATGATAAACATGGTATTTGGGGAAAACAAATTCTAACGCCACGCTGTCACATATCAGCCATCTTGGGTGTTATGCTAAGATAATTTTCTGTTTTAAACCATAATTTCGTAGTTTTTATTTTTGTTTTAATTTCCTGTTTTTTTTCCTTATTTATTTTTTCCTATTTCTTATAATTTTATTTCTACATTTATGCATTTTTATTCCAACATTCCTTTTTAAAATCAATATAATATATATATATATATATATATATATATATATATATATATATATATATATATATATATATATATACTGTGTGTGCATAATCAAGACTTCAAGACAAGATGTTCATGGCAACAAAACGTGTATTTCATTTTATGTTACAATTGTTTCAATGTCTAGTTCGACAATTTCAAGCATTATATCGTTTGAAAAATTTTAAAAACCAGCATTTCTTCAGACTTTATGAATAAACACACTTAAGGCATTGTAGCATTTTTTAATAGAAAGAAAAAAAGGCGGGGTGGGGGAGAATCCCTAACGGGGAAAGCATGCGAGAAACATTTACCTTGGTTTTGATTACGGAAAAGCCTATTTGAATATTAATATATCACCTAATTTTCGTATCCTTATTTAAGAACAGAGTTATGTGAAGTTATGAAATGTGATAATTTTGTAGCTTAATCCTTAAGTCAACCATTTTTGGCTTAAAACCTATTGGTATATGAAAATTTATTGAATTACACAAACTCAGTATATTACATAAAAGTCTCTCTCTCTCTCTCTCTCTCTCTCTCTATATATATATATATATATATATATATATATATATATATATATATAACGTTGGAAACAATTATTGAGCAGAAATTCATATTTTATCGATAGTTGAGAATAATTGCAGCTTCATAATTGTATTAGTACAGGTTACTAACGAATAGGCGCACCGTGCTTATTCACGAATTTTAACATAACAAATCATAAAAATGCTGTGAAGAGAAAATGCGATTTCAATGAATAAAAACGAATTTCGTCTAAACGAAATCAGAAAGAAGCTGCTATAAACTCACAGTTCTTTAGTTATGGAAAACAAGAAAAGTGAGTTTTTATACCCTACAAACGTCTAAAATGAATCGAAAATGTCGGCCAAACATGTTCCAAGGACGATATTTTAGACGTTAATTGGTGAATATTTTTTTTTCGTGAATGTTGATGTTTTAACTTCATTGCATCATGTGAGATAAAGAAAGTGTTGATGGCAATGTTTTTTTTGTTGTTGACGATAAACGTCAGTTTTATGATTAGCATTTCATAGCTACTTAAAGCCCAGTAAAATACACACAAAACACACTTACATACACGTACATATATACACACATTATTTAAATAAACATTCGAGTGTACTCACATATATATGTGTGTGGGTGTGTGTACACTCGAATGTTTATGAAATTACGATGATATAAAATATTTTTATTTCGCTAAACATAACATACTAAAGCAATGCATAATAATAGGCATATAAATCTCATATATATATATATGTGTGTGTGTGTGTGTGTGTGTGTGTGTGTGTGATTTATATATATATATATATGTGTGTGTGTGATTTATATATATATATATATATATATATAAGTTTTTAGAGGATATTAGAATTGGAGTCTAAAGAGCAGAGTTTATTTTAATGTACTATTAAATGCATTAATACCATTAAAAGAAAACAATGCTCATTGTACTGTAGATATATACTGAGCTCAATATCCTAAAGCTATTTTAATATTGAGTAAAACGATTCATAATTTTGGATTAAAAACAAGTTTCAAAAAGAAAAACAAACAAAATCAACTATGTTGTACGATCGTTTCAGAGACGATGTTAATTTTATTTAAATTGACAATAAGTTTTGACAATGATTTTATAAAAGTTTTGTCTTTTAAAAACAAAATCTCCTTATCAGCAATCAGGTCTTTATTTCATCGTTATTTCCATGGCACGTGCTCATCCGAGCTCCAATCTCTGGTCCCCCCCCCCGCCAATCTTTCACGAAAAACACCCGTCTAGCTGAAACCACTGGCAGTAATTTTCCCCACTCTTTATCTGTGCCTAAATCCAAACGTAGATTCCATGAACAAAGCTTCGTCCTTAGAAGTGTACATCTGTGAAACTCTCTTCCGTTTGCCTGTTTCCCACCTGACTACAACTTGAATGTCTTCAAGTTCAACATAAACAAATTATCCCATTGATTACTGTACACGAAATAACTCTTATCCCCGAGTGGCATCCGGGCCTTGATAAGTGGTGACCTCCATTTATAAAAAAAGCAACATACATAAAAAATGTAATAATTGTTTTTTCATCCTTTTACCAATTAACCAATTAAAAATCATTATAAAATAGTTTAATTTTTATCACATAAACATTATACCATTACATTATATCCATTTACAATAAATTATTGATATAAACAAAAAAAATTCCTCCTGAATTTTTTATTTTTATTTTTTATTGCTACACAGTTTATTTTTCTAATTAATTTCTAGACTAACTAAATATATTTACTTCAATAAGCTAGTAAAAGTTTGGTGTCTTTCCCCATCTTACCCACAACTCCCCATTTATGTTGATGAGGAGACGATATCCATAAATATTTTATCTAATTTTTGTATGGTTTTATTTGTAAATATTGAATGGATAAAATATTTTATTTGTAAATATTGAATGGATAAAATACTTTATTTGTAAATATTGAATGCATAAACTATTTTATTTGTAAATATTGAATGGATAAAATATTTTATTTGTAAATATTGAATGGATAAGATATTTTATTTGTAAATATTGAATGGATAAAATATTTTATTCGTAAATATTGAATGGATAAAATATTTTATTTGTAAATATTGAATGGATAAATATTTTATTTGTAAATATTGAATGGATAAAATATTTTATTTGTAAATACTGAATGGATAAAATATTTTATTTGTAAATATTGAATTGATAAAATATTTTATTTGTAAATATTGAATAGATAAAATATTATATTTGTAAATATTGAATAGATAAAATATTTTATTTATAAATATTGAATGGATAAAATATTTTATTTGTAAATATTGAATGGATAAAATATTTTATTTGTAAATATTGAATGGATAACATACTTTATTCGTAAATATTGAATGGATAAAATATTTTATTTGTAAATATTGAATGGATAAAATATTTTATTCGTAAATATTGAATAGATAAAATATTTTATTTGTAAATATTGAATGGATAAAATATTTTATTCGTAAATATTGAATAGATAAAATATTTTATTTGTAAATATTGAATAGATACAATATTTTATTGTAAATATTGAATGGATAAAATAATTTATTTGTAAATATTGAATGGATAAAATATTTTATTTGTAAATATTGAATGTATAAAATATTTTATTTGTAAATATTGAATAGATAAAATATTTTATTTGTAAATATTGAATGGATAAAATATTTTATTTGTAAATATTGAATGGGTACAATATTTTATTTGTAAATATTGAATGGATAAAATATTTCATTTGTAAATATTGAATAGATAAAATATTTTATTTGTAAATATTGAATGGACAAAATATTTTATTTGTAAATATTGAATGGGTACAATATTTTATTCGTATATATTGAATGGATAAAATATTTTATTTATAAATATTGAATGTATAAAATATTTTATTCGTAAATATTGAATGGATAAAATATTTTATTTGTAAATATTGAATGGATAAATATTTTATTTGTAAATATTGAATGGATACAATATTTTATTGTAAATATTGAATGGATAAAATATTTTATTTGTAAATATTGAATGGATAAAATATTTTATTTGTAAATATTGAATGGATAAAATATTTTATTTGTAAATATTTAATGGATAAAATATTTTATTTATAAATATTGAATGGATAAAATATTTTATTGTACATATTGAATGGATAAAATATTTTATTTGTAAATATTGAATGGATAAAATATTTCATTTGTAAATATTGAATAGATAAAATATTTTATTTGTAAATATTGAATGGATAAAATATTTTATTTGTAAATATTGAATGGGTACAATATTTTATTCGTATATATTGAATGGATAAAATATTTTATTTATAAATATTGAATGTATAAAATATTTTATTCGTAAATATTGAATGGATAAAATATTTTATTTGTAAATATTGAATGGATAAATATTTTATTTGTAAATATTGAATGGATAAAATATTTTATTTGTAAATATTGAATGGATAAGATATTTTATTTGTAAATATTGAATGGATAAAATATTTTATTTGTAAATATTGAATTGATAAAATATTTTATTTGTAAATACTGAATGGATAGAATATTTTATTTGTAAATATTGAATGGATAAAATATTTTATTTGTAAATATTGAATGGATAACATACTTTATTTGTAAATATTGAATGGGTAAAATATTTTATTTGTAAATATTGAATGCATAAAATATTTTATTTGTAAATATTGAATGGATAAAATATTTTATTTGTAAATATTGAATGGATAAAATATTTCATTTGTAAATATTGAATGGATAAAATATTTTATTTGTAAATATTGAATGGATAGAATATTTTATTTGTAAATATTGAATGGATACAATATTTTATTTGTAAATATTTAATGGATAAAAGGATATCGTTTCTGAAACGAAAGTATATATTAATTAGATTTTCTTATGTCCCCTATGAAAACTTGGTTTATAATTTCACAATTCTTAATCTTTTACCCTATACACACACACACACATAAATATATATATATATATATATATATATATATATATATATATATATATATATATATATATATATATATATATATATAGTCTAATGAAGCTTGGAATTAAAAAAATGTAAAAATAAAATTGCAGTTTAAATTCCTGGAAAAATAAATAAAATAAATTTAACCTATCGCATACTTACCACCTACATAATCCGTCTTCAAAATTTTTTTTTATATATATTGGACAATACGATTAATCGGAATCAAGTATCGAAAAAATCGAAATTTTAAAGAAATTGTGACTATTTTCCAATGCCAAAACGATTCTTTTAATTGATTTTTTTAATTATTGGATTTTGATTAAAGCAAGATCTTTTACTGTTGATAAAATAATGACAATTCATTAATTTTAAATAACCAGTAAACCTAAAATCTATAGATTGTCCCTCACATATGTATTTATACGTTTGAAAAAAATACTCGCACATTTCATATGTGTTTTCACGGTCGTCGTGAACAATAACAACGTTATAGTTAAATAATTAGAAATTTATAACTTAACTGCATTCATTGATTATGCGTGACATACAATTAAGTCTGTCATAAATGACATCGTCACTATTTATTGCATTCTCACGAGTGTAGAGTTAAACACAAGGTAAGTTTTAATGTGAGGAAGAGCCAGCTCCTCAAAACTGGACACTCTGGGTTGCGACAGTAATTTTCATTGCTTCAATCTAGAGTGAATCGCTTTCATTTACAGAGGACAGAAATGATAAAGTCTAGTATCAAAACAGTTACTACACTTTTTGCATAGCCAAAAAATGTCAAGATAAATTTCCATCGTCTTTCGATCACAAGAGGTAGGACAAGCTAGACTTGTGCCAAATTATGGGCTAATACTATTAGGGAATTTATACACCGATGTGTCAAATATTTTCTTGTGTTCAACTAATTGTATACACTTAGCTACTGACAGTATGAAATCTTGAGTGTCAGTTGATATAATTTGGGGGTTGAACGTTTAATTCCCTAGTGCGGGCAACACTCAAATTTTAATTGAAAATTATTTAGGACCTTTATTCAGCCATGTTTGACGGATCGAGAGCATGTTTCTACACCCCCACCCGGATAATTAAAGTGGTCCGTGTTATTTCCCCTGCAGGTTCTCGATTTCAACAGAAAGTCCCAAGTTTTACAAAATACACATGAGGGAGGTCAAAGGTTACATTGTCCGAAACGTTTTGTCAATATGAAAATAGCAGTCCGAATAATCCAAATAATACGAACAATCAATCCCCATCTATAAATTTCAGAGAAATATTTATTTATTTATTTATTTATTTATTTATGGACTTTTAATCCTAATCTCCATAGTTGTTGTTTCGGCACGTTTCAGTCAACTCATCCTCTGGCCTTCTTCAGGTGGTTAACCGCGACAGGATATGAATACTGAGTCTCGTAACTGTATCCACAGTAATTATTGTCTTTCATAGTTGTTTTCTCACCACGTTCTGGCCAATTACACCTCTAACCTGCTTTAGTTAGGATTGAAACCGCTACCTCCAGACGATGCTCAACCGAAACCGTAGAGATTCAAGATCCAAAATATAAAAACGCTTAATAAAATCTATAGAATATGCTAAAGAATAGATTGCCAGGCTTTTATTCTCCGTCTAGTATTGTTTCATCACAACGTTTCGGCTGTATAATCATCGGCCTTTACCGATTGCTTCCTAAAATTTTGGAAGGTTACATCGAACATTTAGAAGAAATGCGATCCCACAATATCGTTCATGTTCATATTCCATTGTCTTAAAAAAAAAAAGTAATTCCTTCGTTGAACTTTTGACCTTATGCTGAACACCATTGAACTTGACTATCACACCCATCTTACGGGTCATGCATTGTGGAACTCTCGTTTATCGTTAGTTCGTTCCTGATTAATGTTCCCAAGAAGCGATTAAACAAAACGGAGTAAGAGAAAGTGAATGAAACGTGCATGCAATAATCAAAACGCTTCTAGGAATGCCATAAAAAAGAACCAAACAAAACGATTCATTATAATGGTTTATGGTTTTAATAGACGATCGCTGACCGGCCTAAAGTGAAACAGTAATGTAGACTGTGACCCCAAACTTTTAAAAGCACCTACACACACATAGACGGTTAGATATACAGACAGGCACATACAAAATAATCTAGGAATAAATCCAAGCAGAAAGGAGGAACGTGTGGGAAATATATATATATATATATATATATATATATATATATATATATATATATATATATATATATATATATATATATATACAGGGTGTCCGTAAAGTTACTATACAGTCTTATTGTTTTATTGTATTATATTTGTATTAATAGTTAATATTTATTTTTGTTACAGGTTTATTTAATCAAGCATGCCACGCAAGCTAACTTTGGAAGAGCGCAAATTTATTTTGAAGCGATATTGGAAAACAGAAAACGCACAGGATGTAATTCATGATTGTAAGACTGTATAGTAACTTTACGGACACCCTGTATATATATCGAGAGAGAGAGAGAGAGAGAGAGAGAGAGAGAGAGGGGGAGCTTGTCTGTCTGTATGAGGAACGGCTTCTTACATACTCTCTCTATATATATATCTATCTCTCTCTCTCTCTAGAAAAAGAGAGTGAGAGAGAAAGAGAGAGAGTTTGTAAGACGCCGTTTCTTATACAGACAAGGTCACTAAAGAGATTTTGTTTATATATATATATATATATATATATATATATATATATATATATATATATATATATATAGCCATCCACATACAGTACTGTTTCGCTATTTCCCAGCTCATCAGTGTGGTTACACAAGCAACTACCTCGAGCCAGGATTGAAACCCGACCGCCTAATGCTCCTTATCTTTTGAAAAGTGATACACGAATTACCATTAGCATATAAACGATGCTTTTGTGTAACCAAATCGAGCTTAAGTATTTCGGACGATGTCAAAACATCGTTAATTCATGACTCGCACAGCAGCCGCCGATTAGTGTAATGGTTAGGAGCCTTGACTGTCGTACAGGCGGTCAGGTTTCAATTCTGGCTCGAGGCAGTTGCCTGTCTAGCCGCACTGATTAGCTACGAAACAGTTCTGTATGTGGATGCGTATATATATATATATATATATATATATATATATATATATAATAAAAATTACAATAAGTTTACCAAGGTAATCAAAATGGTAAACTTAAAATATGTTATAAATATTAAAGAGTTAATATTTACAAGTAAAATAAACTCAGCCAGATGTAAAAGCTCAATAAAACCGAAAAGGAAATAGAGCTAATAATATGAACAAATGATTAATAAAACATGTTAAAAAACTTATTGAAAAATAGTTAAAAACATATTTAATTTTAAAAAAGGAAGCACAAGATAAGTGGATAGTCCTTAATCCGCGGAGTTTCGAAGAAATACTCTCCTTCTCATCAGAGGGCAGGAATTAGCAAAATGCAGGATCGGATTTTGCATATAAAAGTATTTAATGAAACTACAAGTAAGTCACAGATCTTACTTGGTTAAAAAAAAAAAAATGGGTGAAGTAAGGGGAACAGGAGGCAAAAGAAAAATGATTAAAAAAATTCACATGAATGGATAGTCCGGTGAAGGGTAAAGATCCAAAAATGGTAAAATCCAAAACGGTCGAATTTAAAATTTCAATCCAATGGGTAAATTCCAAATGGTCCAAAATAATATATATATATATATATATATATATATATATATATATATATATATATATATATATATATATCAAAGTATCCTTCTTTGTCTGTCATTATGATAATTTGTGGTATACAGAATTGAAACTTTAAATGGGAAATTCGTATTCGTGGAACAAATTCCATTTTGTCTTTAGCCAAAAAATAACTGCTAAGGGGTCAAAATTGCGAAACAATTGGAACATGGTGAGTGTAATTTGACTTGAAATGCCTTTGTACGTATGCATAAATATACATTTATAGGTTTAACAAAATTATTTTTCATTTTCAGTATAGTTATATGAACGTGGCTAAAGGTTAACGAATAAAACTGTATGTTTGAATTTAGAGTCCGACTTGTGAATCCCAAGTCATATTTTTTTGAAAACTTTTGAAATCGATATTATATATTGGGTATAACATAATAATCGATAGAGAACTCACATTATAATAATAAATACGCCGTCTGCATGAATTAAAATATAATATTTAAGCGTATTTTACGACCGTGCAATACTAGGAGGCCTGCTTTGTCTGTTTTTCTCGGTATAAAGAACGTTTTTTTTTTAAATCCTCTGTAAATGCTTGATCGATAGACTTGAAACCTGATACACAGGGAATGTTGACCTGGAGAATAAATTTGATTTGATTTTAAGCCTGTAAGAATAGCCGCTAAGAGATCAAAATTGGAAAAATATATAACTTGGTGGACGTAAGTCGAATAAATATGTTTCTACTACGCATGTGCAAATATACATTTATACTATATATAAGAATACAGATGATGAGAGGAGGTTCTGTCATGATTTCGCCATTGCCCACCCAGATTTTTCACGAACCCAACCGTGTGCCCGATACTTCCGGTCACACGATACGCTAGCCTTCTAGACCTTTTTCTCATAACTTTCCCTGAGCTATTTTCCTGTTCCGTTCTGTCTCCTCTGGGATCTTCCGACCACTCGGCTGTATCAGTTAAGATAAAAACAAAATACAATAAGTCTTCAGACGTGTCCCACCACCGTACTATATATCGATATCTACGGCTGACTGGTATAGCTTCCATACATTTATATCTGATCTACCCCTGCATTCTATGTTTAAAAAAGATGTGTCCTCCATAGTATCAGACCTGACCGAATGGCTAATTGAAGGCATAGACAGATTCATTCCACCACAAAAATTCAAAATTCCAACAAAAACCTAACAGCCAGCCATGGTTCTCCCCAGAATGTGCTGCTGCCATCGCGCACAGAAATCACTTTTTCCATAGCCACTGACGTAATAGATGTACTGAGAGTAAAGCTGCTTTCAGGACTGCCAGCAACCACTGTAAAAGGGTAATAAAAACGCAAGAGAGCTATATGTTCACTTCGTTAAATCCAAAGTAGCTGAGCAGCGGCTTGTTTCCCACCAGTTCTGGCAAATATCAAACAGGATCCTGAACAGAAACATGCGTTCTATTCCAACCATCATCAATGGACCTGAGGACATCTCGTCAACATCAGACAAGGCCAAACTATTTGCCAAGAACTTTGCAGCTAATTCTACCCTATGCGACCAAGGTCATCAACTCCCCGTATTTCCCCCTATTACAGACAACACATTCTGCAACATACAAATATATGTGCGTGAGGTCGCCAAGCTAATCAATAACCTTGATTCCAGTAAAGCACTGGCCCTGACGGCATTCCAATTATAGTGCTGAAAACACTTCAACCAGAACTTGCCCCCATACTTACAAAACTGTTTAAACGTTGCCTTAAGAAGTGCTTCCCAACACCCTGGAAAACCTCATCAGTATGCCCTGTATTCAAGAATTCAGGTGATAAGTCGTCCCCCTCTCAGTACAGACCAATAAGTCTGCTGTGTGTCATGAGTAAGTTGCTGGAATCCATATTAAATAGAGAAGTAGTCAACCACCTCAGCAGAAATAACCTTCTTAGTGACATGCAATATGGTGTCCGTTCTGCTAGATCTACAGCAGATGTGCTAACGGTTATATCACATAGGATTAGTGAATCTCTTGATAAAAGCTTCCTTTCTAGGGAAATTGCTCTTAACATTTCAAAAGCCTTCGACAAGGTATGGAATAAGGGTCTACTTCACAAGATTTCCAGCTACGGTATAACTGGAAATGTTTTCTCAATCATTAATTCATTTCTCTGTGATAGGCTCATAAGAGTAGTGGTTGATGGGCAGAAATCGGAGGCCCTCGGTATTAATGCTGGAGTACCTCAGGGTCCATCCTGGGCCCAACTCTCTTCCTGATCTACATCAATGATCTCCTAAAACCCATACTTAAATCATTCGTTGACATTTATGCTTATGACACTACCATTTATTGCAACACATCAAAGGCCGTAAATGACAAAGTTCTCTGTGATTATCTCTCCTCTGATCTTGAGCGCATGGTACAGTGGGGGAGGAGGTGACTGGTCACTTTTAATGCATCTAAAACCAAGCTCCTATCTTTACATCATCAACGCGCTGATCCCCATCTGGCATCAATTGAAATGTATGGCTCTTGTCTAGGGGAAGCCCCATGTTTTGATAAGATGGGTTTGACCTTTACTCCTGACCTGAAATGGAACACGTACATCAAGTATGTTGCCAAGGTCGCTGGGAAAATAGTAGGACCCTTCTACCGCTCCAGAAGATATCTCACTGCTGATGCAATTCTCTATCTATATAAAAGCCAAGTACGTTCAAGGATGGAGTACTGTTGCCACATCTGGGCAGGAACTGCTAAAACGGCCTATCTTGCCTTGACAAAATACAAAATAGATTTCGTGGCTTAGTGGGGGATGCCCTTTTCTCTTCGTTGCAAACTCTCTCCCACAGGAGAGACGTTGCGAATCTGTCTTTGTTTTATCGTTACTTCCATGGCAAGTGCTCGTCTGAGCTCTAATCTCTAGTCCCTACCTCGCCAATCTTTCACGAAAAATACCCGACTAGCTTAAACCACTGTCAAAAATGTTTCACACTCTTTATCAGTGCCAAAACCAAAATGTGGATTCCATGAACAAAGCTTCAGTGAACGCCCGTGGAACTTTATTCCGTTTGCCTGTTTCCCACCTGACTACAACCTGGATGTCTTCAAGTCCAACTTAAAAAATTCCTGACAAATCACCCCCTTAAGTAAGACAGTTTATCAAATCTGAACACTAACGTACTGTACACGCAATAACGCTTATCCTCGAGTGGCCTCCGGGCCTTGATAAGTGGTGACCACCTTGTAAAAAAAAAACTTGATATAATGAGAATTCGGACCTGTGGAAAAAAATTCCATTATGTTTGTAGGCGGTAAAATTATTGCTAATATATATAAACATCACACAATTATAAATTATCATTT
>NC_136498.1:98208655-98258655 GCF_053919585.1 Euprymna scolopes
GGTCGCCAACACTGAGAATTGAGCCTTCAACTTTCACAATTGATTTTTCCAAGTACTGTAATCAATGTGCCACATGTCCTTACGATAAGATACACATGAAGAAGGTCGGAGGTTACATCGACCGAAACGTTGTGGAAATCACACTCAAGATGAGACCAGTAGTCCGATGAATCCAAATAATTCTTATTTTTTTTTTTTTAGCTTAGACAGAAATACACTGATATCGATATGATTTACTGTTGAACCTGCGATATGGTATTATTTGTAGTTCTTTTAAGTATTATTTTTGTTGTGTATATGAGAGTATTTTTATAAGGTTTATTTAACAAATAAAGCAAATAAAAAGGAGACACTGCAGTATAATAAAGTTTTGGATGCTTAGATACCAGCGGGAGCTGATCACTCCTAGTTTGTATAGTTAATGTTTACTCTTGACACTGAAACTCTTAAAATGTTATGATGTAATCTTCTTGGGGAGAAGGCCTCTTTTGCCTTCGTTGAATAGTGATGAAATTACGACAAAACACTGGTTTCTGGTCAGCCACATAACCAGTTTAGTAGTAAACTTGTTTATCGACCAGCCTCGTGACCCCTACCGACCTCATTAAACTCTTCAAAAGCTTTTCATCAAAACTGCTTAAAATAAAAGAGATTGAATACTGGTGGTGAGGTCTCTTTCAAACTTAATTTGTCTTGAAGTGATTCCGAATTTCTCGCCCTTTTTTCATTTGCGTGCCTTCTGCTAATCCTCACAAAAATCACTTCGCTTCCTACACAGAGTGAAACGATAAAAGTGTCGCTCTAGAAAAGACAATATGATTCCATTTCCGTTTGATGAAAACCGTTTTTTTGGGGGGGGTTGCAGACAATCTAATAGTTGGCCAGTTGTATGCAAATCCCAAGAGTGATAGCAGCCTTCTATCATGTCTGAAGGTGACACAATATTCAACGAGCGAGATCGGAGATGCGCCGATGTACAACTCATGTTCTCTACTGATCCAAGTTATGACAACGGGACCATTGCTAACATCGTTAAAATGGATAGCTGGATCGCCATGAACAATAAGAACGGGCCTAGGATGATGAACACAAAGTTTCCGACCACGGCGTGGTTTCAAGTGAGGGCTACATCATGTCACATCACATCTTCAAGGTCGGCTTGAAAGTCAACACCAAAGTGTACCTGGATGTGCTGAAGAGTGTAGCTATCCTCTTGTGCAATTAGTTGGCCGCTGGCAGACCTGGGTATGGCAGAAGGACTCGGCGCCGACCCACAGTCCAAAGACACCAAGGTTTGGCTTCAGAAGTGCCTACGACTTTGTACCCCTCTCTTACTGAACCTTTTCTCCTCCAACCGAGACCCTGTTGACTACTTGGTTTAGTCATATGTCGAGAACATCACCAACATGTCCTTCCACAACACCAAAACCAGCCTGATCGCCGCCATTTGCCGAGTATTCGCCGAGCTTCCACCGGCGCTTATGGAAAAGGTATGCTCCTAGTTCCGGATTCGTATCGAGGCGGTGATTGAAGCCGAAGGCGGCTACATTGAATAGATGTCAGCTCTCTACTACATAATCAAGTTATCTGAATTGATTTTTTCAATTAAAAGTTTGGAAATAAAGCTGTAGTGCTTTCTTTAGGGCGACAATTTTATCGTTCCACCCTGTACAATTAGGTTGGTGCAAAAAATAATGTCGTTTATATATATATATATATATATATATATATATATATATATATAATGATTGCAACGTCTTGTCAGACGAGTGCCACTCCGTCAGACACTTAAAGTCCATGAGCCCAAAAATTACTTCCATCGCCACAGGACCATTTTTATAGACAAATGCCTGAGGGAGTATCTATACACAGATGATGTTACAGAGTCTTAGCTTTGTATGACAGCTAAGTCTCTCTCTCTCTCTCTCTCTCTCTCTCTCTCTCTCTCTCTCTCTCTCTCTCTCTCTCTCTATCTCTCTCGGTTCAAGATGTTGAGATCCAGCAGATAGCAAGAGCAAGATAGCCATCAACAAGTTAAACTGCAGACCAGCTTAATGCGGGTACTGGTCTCCCGCTTTATGTTTTTTTTTTAATCAGATATTTGCTTCTCTTAGAAAGGTTGCCTTCACCATGGCTTATGGGAGCCCTCTCCACCCCAGCACACACATACATACACACAATTCTATATTCTATACATTATATATATATATATATATATATATATATATATATATAGTTGAACGTCTAAAACGACATTATTTTTGCACCAACCTAATAACATCAGAGGTATCAGGATGATGTATAGTCTCCTCATATTTTTGCTTTTTATGAATCTAATTCAGATTCTTCTATGAATCAATGATTCATGTATGGATTGTTATTTGCTTATTGTCCGCTTAGACTTTTCTACGCGTTTACATGGCGTTTTGTTTTGTATGTTCAAGAATCTCTTCATTTCACGTGTCCCCACTCTTGAATTTTATGGGTGTATTTTTATCTGTTTAAGATTTTCCTTGCTTCATTCTACTTCCTATTTATTCTTTTTTGTATAGTTCACCTTCTGACAATGATTGTTCAGTTGTTGATGTCATATCCAGGAGTATTCATAATGCATTGCAATATAATCTATCTTTGTTTTTTTGGTGACATTAATGCTCATCTTTTTGTCTGACTCCTTCACCCTAATTCACAAATATTTATCTGGTGAAATCTGTTTTAACTTTTCTCTCTCTCTTATGACTTGTCGCAAATTGTAACCTTCCCTAAACGCTTTCCTAATAATGACCGTCGTCGACCATCCTTTCTTGATTTTTTTTTCCTCATTTCTGTTCTTAATTCTTACTCGCTTTCCGCTTCATCTTCGTTGGGTTCTTCTGATCTTGCTGTTGTTGATGTTATGACTGATTTTTCTGTTAAGTCTTTAATTCATGGCCCATTCTATTGGAAGACGTTTAACTACCGAAGGGTTGATTGAGATTCGCTTCGCAGCTGTCTGTATGATGTTTTATAGAGTTCTATCTTTGGCATGTTTACGAATGATTCTGCAAAAAAAGTTACTTACATTTTTCTAGTTGAAATTGACACCTTTATTTCTCATCATAAGTTTCAATCCAAATATCATTCTCCTTGCGTTTCAACTATTTGTGCTTCTCTATATTTTATCTTTCCTCTAAATTTAATTAATAGATAATTATTTAATTCTTACATTATACTTCCTCACTTTCCCCTCTTTATAACGAGAGAACTTATCTTCAATCTTATTTTAATTTTCTTGGAGGAATGTAACTTTGTAAGTAGATATTTATTATGTAAAACACTAACTCAAGTAACTCTCCTACACATACGGGGCGCGGAAATTACCAGTTTGGAACCCAGGTTCGGGCCTACTCCGCACGGTTCTGACGGATTCGTAATTTCGTAAGGCTACCATCTAAGTGAGGGAAAACCTATGTTACTGACCTCATACGTTATGGCATCAAACGGAGAAGGGACGCCTCCTTAGTCTTGGTGAACAACTTTCTTAGAACTGGTGATTCAAACAAATTACCGGTTTGCAAAGTTAAACTACTAAAATAGTGGGTTGGTTCTGCCTATTGTCTGGTTTTATACTCCTTTATTCATAAGCCAGGCGCAGGGATGCGATGACAGGGACTCAGTAGAGAGACCCAGACTAGAGCAACGAACTCCGTCCCCAACTTGATTGCCACGCGATTGAAATGGGCCTCTCTTGCCTTACAGGTTTGTGAGTACCTTTTTGTTTTACTGCGGTATTTTGATTGACTGTACAGGATCCCTAACTCTTTCGTAGGGCTTATAACAGCTGCTCTATCATCAGTTGGATAATATCGGAATACTTTTGGTCCTATGTCGCGCATAGAACGGGATTCTGATCCCCCATATTCGGTGGGTTTTCTAGAGGTTATAATCCTGTGGATGAAGACTCGGCTGATGATTTACTGGTGTAAGCATATCTGGTATTGTGTACATCCACTTTACTGAACAACTTTCACACTAAAACTAAAAATATTAAATAAAACGATCGCTCAGACAAACAAAAATCGTACATGATATAAATGCGAGTTTGCAACAGGAGTCGATCCTTGAATGTTTATTGTTCCTGATATTCATAAACGACCGGCCTGGAAAAATTTTCTCCGAGATTGGTATATTTGCTGAAAACACTAAGCCCAATAAGAGATGCGAGGTGAAAACGGACATGAATTAGAACGAATACATTAAATGAATTGCAATAAATACATCAAATTGCTACGAAAAAGGTGGGCTCTCTCTACCGCCCTAGAAAATTACTTATACCGAAGAGCATCTTATACCTCTAGAAAGCCACTATTTTCTAACTCATGGAGTATTGCTACCAGATTAGGGCTGGTATATTTGCCACTATTCTCTCGCTCTTAGACAGAGTCCAAATAAAGAGTCATAAACCTAATTGGTCCTGATATATCAATAAAACTCCCATCTCTGTGTCATCACCCAAATATTTTATTTCTGTGCCTGTTTTACAAGTATTTTAATGGAATGTGCTCCGACGAATTTGAAGCACTTGTACCTCCTCAACATGAATATCCCGACTAGCCGGACAAGCACGAAACATCCCACCCCTATAATGTAGAGATCCTTCGATGCCGGAAAGCCTTATACTCTAATAGTTTTTACCTTCAAATTGCAAATCGGTTCTTCCCTGACTATACTGACATGCAAATGTTCAAGTGCAACTTGAACAGACACAACTCCCTACATAGCGTCCCAGTAGATCTGGTTCAAAATATATGTTTATTTTCACAACTTACCAAGCTCTACCGTCGTATAGAGCACTGTTGAAGTAAATTCTGTAAAATAATATATATATATTGGTATATATATATATATATATATATGCATATCTTGATAGACAAACATACACATATATATACATACACGTATATATACACATATATATATAACCATATATATATACATATATATATATATATATGCACTGAAGAATCCCGAAAGGATGAAACACTAGTGTCTGTAGGTATTTAATTATTATAGTAAAAAAATAATTATGACAGCCCCTTTAAGAAATTCGTTTCTTATCGTTGAGCACTTTCCGTTGAATTAAAAAAGTCGGTCAATTTAGCTCTTATGCGTAGATCATCGTATAACGATTTGATCACTGTCTGTCTGACGTAATGAACATTTAAATTAAAAAATGTTTAAAATTCAACGCTATTTCATACGGTTAATAGTAGCCGAATGGATACGGCCTCCGCTAATCGAGCCAGAGATGTCTCGTGTCGCGGGGTTCGAATCGTTCGACTGGTAGTAATCGTGACACCCTGCACTGAAGAATCCCGAAAGGATGAAACACTAGTGTTTGTAGGTATTTAATTATTATAGTAAAAAAATAATTATATATATATATATATATATATATATATATATATATATATATATATAGTGGAGATGGTAATTAATAAAAACTGAAGAAAGTGCTCAATACTGTTGTATGCGTGTGTGGATGTGAGAGTATAAATGCCCGCTGCCTGCTGTCCACATGGTGTGGAAGAGCCTGCAGCTGTGTATATATGTCGATGTATGTGCCCACGAGTTTTGGTATCTGCATGTGCGCACGCGCTTGAACGTATGCGGGGGGTGCTAGTATGCCTGATTCAATATGCGCATATGAGCCCGTATAATCGCCTCCTTGGGGGCAGGGGCGTCGATGTATGTATGTATTTGCGTATGTGTGCATCCATGCCTACGCACGCGCACCAAATCTTACCACCTTAAAGAAAATTTGACGCAAGCGAGAACAACGCAGGTGTCTACGCATGCAGGCGCACATATGTACATATATTTGCACGCCAGGGCGGGCATGTATGTGTACCTGTGACTGTTTCTTTTAAGTATATATGTGTATACGTGCGCATGTGTGTACCCGTGGCTGCGACCGCTAGCTGACCCTTTCCAAACAATTAACAACAAAATAAAAACTAAAAATAAATAAACCGAATCATAGCCGGGGGAGGGGCTATGATTCGGCCTCCAAACATAAGCGAACACCCAACAGCTCAAGACATATTTACCAAGAAATCACCTCACCAACGAGACGCTAAAAACCTTTAACACTAAAACTCGAATTTTAAAGTAAACCCCCTCCTCCCATCCCCACATATTCCTCTTCTCCTCATGTATCCCTATGCCCTCAGCCACACCAGAAATACACCTCCCCAGACTCTCCCCCACAAGTTCCTTAAACCCCAAAACTAAAACATTATCGACATACCAAACGCCCCCACCTTCCCTCCTTGTTCCCTTCCTCTCTTCCTGTTCCGCCCTCCTCGCAAAACCCCCCTGACCTCATCCACTCTTCCACTCTTTCATCCAAAAATAGTGAACATTCCTGTAAAAGTCTGAGGACGCTACAGACGGCCAAAAAAAAACGGCTGTGTAGCCGAAACAATAATGTAACTTAACAGAAAGATACGGTAATAAAAAGTAAAACGTGTATATATATATATATATATATATATATATATATATATATATATATATATATATATATATATTTATATATATATATATATATATATATAGCAGCGTCCAAAACTAAAGGACAACATTTTAAAACCTAATATTTGTTAGAAATAACAACTGTGAAAAGCTGCAATTTTGACAACTCGTAG
The DNA here is from genome assembly GCF_053919585.1 of Euprymna scolopes. Lineage (NCBI taxonomy): Eukaryota > Metazoa > Mollusca > Cephalopoda > Sepiida > Sepiolidae > Euprymna > Euprymna scolopes. The sequence continues at coordinate 98,215,345 of NC_136498.1, forward strand.
TCGTTATCATCCATAATAACGTACTAAAATTTGAATCATTTGCAAAGGATAGAAAAAGAATTATAACAATTATTTATTTATTTTCAAAATAGGAACATCCAAAAGTAAGCAATTGAAAAAAACAATGTAAATAGTATGCTATATTCAAATTTTTTGATTTTCTCTAAAGAATAAATCTTAGTCATTTGTAAACGTTGCATCAGCCGGCACCTTGGCGAAACGTCAAAAACTTGATTACTCTGTGAGCCAAGCTACTGTGAAGCTTTAAAGAGATTTCAGAGAAAGTGAAACATTCCAAGAGTGTTATAGGCAGTGTTGTTAAATCCTATAATGATACTGGCAAAATAGTGCTTTTAAAACCTGCAGACCCCGCAAAACCTCGGCAAAAGAAGATCAAATAATGCAGCGTATGTCATTAAAGGACCGTTTTAAGTCTTGCACAGGAATTAAACGGGTTATGAATAGTACCTCATGTGTTAATGTGTCAAGACAGACTATTTCAAACGGCTGCAAGGAATAGGGCTGTTTAATCGAACCGTCATGGTATTTGGAATGTTTTCTAGCCAAGGTACAACGCCTCTTGTCCGGTTACAAACTCGTGTAAACGCGCAGATCTATAAAAACATTGTTCAAGATCATGTTGTGCCAATCATACAGAATTCAGGTTTCGATAGGGCTACCTTTATGCAAGATAATGCCCCATGTCACAAGGCAAAGGTTGCAATGAGTTACCTCAGCGAGCAAAATTTCGAAATTATGGATTGGCCACCGCAAAGTCCTGACTTAAATACAATAGAAAATCTTTGGAAGACCTTATGAGTTAAAGTTATGAAAAGTAATCCCACTAACACGGAGGATCTGTGTGTGAAGCTTCAAGAAGAATGGTCTAAAATTAGTATCGAGGATTGTCAAGAACTGATTCGTTCTTGTAGTCGAAGGTGTGCAGCTTTCATTGAGAACAAGGTTTTATTTACTAAATATTGATTGCACATGTATTTTTTATTGTTTTTTTTTGCCTGTTTACATTTTTTTTCTCAATTTTGTCCCTTATTTTTGGACGTTCCTATTTTGAAAATAAATAAATAGTTGTTATAATTCTTTTTCTGTCGTTTGCAAATGATTCAAATTTTAGTATGTTATTTTGGATGATGACGACTACCAGTTGTCAACATTTCAGCTTTTCACAGTTGTTATTTCTAACAAATATTAGGTTTAAAATTTTGTTCCTTAGTTTTGGACGCTACTGTATATATACAGTAGCGTCCAAAACTAAGGGACAGAATATAGTATATATATATATATATATATATATATATATATATATATATATATATATATATATATGTATATATTGATACACAAATATATTTACGCATAAATTTATAAAAGGCATGCGTATTAAGGCTTATTTTACAGGTCTACTACTAATTCAGCAGGACCCTTTTACAAACATATGAGGCACGCTTACACAAATTCAGGTCGAAACGATCATGTTGTAGACATGGCGGCCACAACAGTATAGGAAGCGTGCCCGCGCACACGCATGCGCGTGGCTAATTTTCCTCTTCGATTAAATGTTAAAAACAGTTTGAGCGCACAACTCATTGAAGCACACAAAACAAGTCTGATTGAAAATCAGCGAGCGATAGAATTAGAGGTTAAAGGTCGAGAAAGCCTCTAATTCATTTAGTATGCACAGACAGGGACTTTACTCCCCTCTTTCTTCTCATGCTCTCTCTCAGCTCTAGATTTCATTATAGCCTCCTTTCTCTCTTCCTATCCTGCTCTCTGTCCCCTATCTGGCTCTCTTTTGTCATATATATATATATATATATATATATATATATATATATATATATATGTGTATATATATATATATTTGGCAAATATACCAATCGTAATATATATATATATATATATATATATATACAGTTATATATATATATACAGAGAGAGAGAGAGAGAGAGAGAGAGAGAGAGAGAGAGAGAGAGATCACTCTTTATCCCGTTAAATATATTTCAATATCTCCCCTCCCACTTCTTACACTATCTTCTGTGTATAGTGTCCCCCTCTGATGGTTCTGCATACCCCTCCTTTTCATCCCTCTTTATTTCTCTCTCCCTCTCTCTCTCTCTATCTCTATTAATCTTATGTATTTATCTAAATATAGATACATCTTTTTTATCTGGTTCAATATATTTCAATATCTTCCCTTCCACCATCTTGTGTATCTACTGCCTCTCCTCTAATGTTATCTGCATACATGCTCCCCCACTCTCTCTCTCTCTGTCTCTCTCTCCCTCTCCCCATCTCTCCCTCCCTTTCTCTCTCTCTCTCTCTCTCTCTCTTCGGTTGTATACCTCCCACTTCACCGTCACTATCGACTAACATTCCTATCTTCTCCCTTTCCCCCCTTCTTCTCTCATCTCATTTCCCGCCTTCAATTGACATCTTATTAAATCTACCCATACCCAGCTATATGGACCCCATCCTCAAATGACCCTTCCCTATTCTTCTCTACATTTCCTCCCTCTCCATGCAGTATTTTGCAAGCACCCTCCCCCATTCATTTTCCTCATTTCCCGACCAGATGATTGCCAATCTGGAATGAAATCTTCCATGCATGGTCACGGGAATCTTTGTCGAGTTTAACGAACTTTGCGAGGCGAAGACAAGATCCCGGGACGAATACGAAAATGCATTGCATAACACCAATCACTTCCCTTTGAAAAGGGGCAAGGCGCATACCTCCAGAAAATAAAATATGGTTTGGTTTGGTTTGATTTGCTTGGTTTACGGCGTATCAATTCTTTTTGGTTATTTAATGTTGAAGCAAGATATCTATTTTAAATAGTCAAGAGACCCGGCGCGCCCAGGATTGAATGATTTCACACTTCCGTATTTTTATTGTAAGCAAAATCGGTGAAATCGACATTTTTTTTAAAAATTAAATCGATTGATTGTCTGCTCTAGTTGGAGACTCACCGTGGTGCATCAGGAGGAAGCATCACATGCTAGCCGCAGTGACTTATTCCACACTACATTGTGTTAAACATTGCACTGTAGAGAACTTACTGTTCATTTTCTAAACTTATTTTTTAATAGATAATTGCTTGAAATAAAGTTTAAAATACAAAAGTCAAGTATCATGCTTCAATTGTGCCATAGACAGAAACATTTCGAACGCGCCTTTGTCATATCAAAGAACCTATTGTTAATTTTATACCTGGCCTTTCGGCTTGTGTTGTAATAAAACTTCGCAAATGCACTTGTGAAATTAGGTATAAGGTGTTAACTTTGGTCCAAATCCTCTGTTTCACATTTCTTCAGATTATTTCGATTATCGATTATCGGTACTTATCGGAGATATTTCGGTACAAAATCTTTTAAGAACACTCCCAGATACATAATGTAAATTTATGTGAAATTTCACAAAAATCAGCTCAACCGTTTTCGCGTCCACAGGGAACGAACTCACAGATATACAGACACAAAGTTCTTTTTATATAATAGTAAATATTTAATGTCGAATTAAAATACAAAAAAAAATGATTCATTGAATATGGTCTGAAAAAATCAGAGTAAAAACCAAAGAGATAGCTCTAAGATCAATATCAGGTGCTGTATATGCAATGCTCAATGTGCCAAAAGACTATCTGCATTCAACTGCAATAAAATAACCATTAAAAGACTTTTCTTGTTTCAACTCTGGTTTCCAGATGCATTAGAGACTGATTATAGGTGTTCCAGATTCATTAAATCGACGTGAACTATGCAATCCAATAAAGATTATGCCGTATCCTATGCCTTTCAGTGGAAACGGATGAATAATTAATTGTATATAATGAATATAGTTACAATAGGTGCCCCTATTCCACCCAACTTCAAAATGTATCTTTTGGGCACATTTCTACGAAATTTTATGCAAATCTTACTTCCCAACCCTATAAAGTAATAATGAAGCGTTCTCCCCTTCTAACAATATCCTGTAAGACCCAATTCTAGTGACCTTGCAAGTTGAAGATCAGTGTAAATCTGAAAATAAGACAAACATAAACATTTCTGAGTGACCGTTGTGACCTATACTTGCCAGACACACTGACCGACGATGGTAAATTCCCCTCCATCCCCATATATATATATATATATATATATATATATATATATAGAGAGAGAGAGAGAGAGAGAGAGAGAGCGAGAGAGAGAGAGAGAGAGGGAATACATTTATAGTATTTTATTGTATGTTTATATATTTTTTTTATTACCTTCAATTCTTGTATCTTTATTTATATTGGGTTATGTGTTCCATTTAAACAGAATCTTCAACTTTTCAGAGAGTTTTTCCAAACCATTACCCGCTAAATATACATGTACACACGCGTGTGCGCTCACACACACACACACTCTCTCTCTCTCTCTCACACACATATACATACACGCACACATACATACAGACACGTGCCCTACATTACCCATCCAGCACCCCTCCCTTCCGTCCATAAACAGAATCTATTCGCGTCGGTTACTAAGGTCCATTTTCAGATCAGAAACTCCGAGTAAAAACACCGCTCGTTAAACGGTGTTTTATTCTCTGTTTGTTTATGTCGCGTTGTTTCCCCTTTTCAAAGTCGCTGATGAATTTGCTTTGATTCCATTCACCCTTTCATGGTTGATTTAACGCAACGAAACCACTGGCACGCCTTTGAAATATGTATATATAGTTTTGAAATAAATATTTTTATCTTCAACTCTCACATCCACGATCGAGCATTTTATTTGATTTTTTTTCATCGCCTCCTGACACGCTATATATATATATATATATATATATATATATATATATATATATATATATATATATATATAAGAACAAAGTCTACTTTTTTTTACTCATGCAGACTGATGCATCGGCCGCAATTTCTAAGTACAATTCACAAGAGAGGATAAAAAGTGCACAAAACCTTATCCAGGTCACCCCGGGCTCTTTGAAAGAAGTGTGTCTGGCGAAAAACAATATTGAAGAGGATAACCTGCGAAAAGCCTCTGGCATTGCAAAAACCAGCTGGTGTCAGTCCCAGAGCAGCTGTCAGGTATCTTCACAAGCTAGGCTACTATGGTGGAGCTGCGAGAAGTAAAACTCTTCTTCATCCTGCCAATGTCAAGTGCAGAAATGATTGAGCTCATGAGATGATGGAGAGATCTGTGATCTTTTGGAACAATGCAATTGTCTCTGATGAGTCACGATTTGCATTATTTCCTGGCAGTGGAAGAGTATGCGATTGGAGGCTACCCCAGACTGCAGCGAACGCTGAAACATGGAAGGTTTCTCGGTTATGGTAAAGGGTGCAATTTGGAGTGATGGTCACTCAGACCTTGTGGAGTGTGAAGAAACCTCAATTCTGTTAAATATGTTTCAATATTACATGAAGAACTCCTACCAATATTCTCAAGTGGTAAAATAAACCAAGTTAACTCCTTATTGGAAACAAAACGAAATAGGATTAATAAATTCCTATGTTCAAGTCGGTCCCCGGATATGAATCCAATTGAAACCTTTGGGGCATATTAGACCGAAACCTTCGAAAAAAAAAAAAAGGAAGCCATCTTCTAAGCCTGAACTTTTAGCATTATTGTGTCAGACATGACAAGAAATTCGTCAAGATCAAATTCGTCAACTGATCAATGCCATGACTAGAAAGGTCATAGCATTAAAAACAGCAAAGGGAATGTTGGCCACGTATTAATTATTACATTTGTGACCATTCGTTATTGATTCTGTTCTATAAATTATATGTTTATTGAAAAAAAAACTGTTTCTATGGGTGTCTATTCTTTTCTGTTATATTTGTGTATATATTTACATACATATATATACATATACATATATATGTATATGCACGTATATTATATGTATATATACGTTTGTGTGTGTGTGTGCGTGTGTGTGTGTGTGTGTGTGTGTGTGTGTGTGTGTGTGTGTGTGTGTGTGTGTGTGCATATACCTTCGTACCTCCGTCGCATTTATTAAAATTCTAATCGGTTAAATTAGAGAGTCTGAAATGATTTCCTTCGTTTTTTAAATCATAATTAATGATAGTTTTTTTTTTTTTTTTTTTGGTTTGTTAATAATAAAACGCTATATGTCTGTCTATCTGTCTCCATATTTTCAAACTCTATCACCTCCGAAACTAAAAGTCGCAGAGCGGCGCTAGGGGCCTAAAAGGATTGGATTTTTTATGGACTGATCTTTTATGGGTTTTTATCCGGTTAAAATAGTTTATAAGGCGTAAAAAATAAGTCAAAATTGAAAAAATAGTTAAACATTCTGCACATTCATCTTAGTTTATTATTAATTTTTAATCACTTCATATGCGTGTAACATTGGTACAGTGGTAACGTCACCAGCTTTGAAGTTTTGCTTTTGGTTTCGATTCTAGTTGATGGCACCTAAATACAGGGTGACCTCCCCAAAAAAAGGGCCCTAACTCTATTTAGGCCCCATTTCTTAGTGTTTTGTCCGAATGAAATGTAACTTTGGTCATAACTAGTTTATTATATTCAAAAAATCACATTAAAACACTAGGGTCTTTGGCCTTCTTTTTCTCCGTTCTACAGCATATCTTCTAGATGGCCTTTATTTAGCTTTTTTGAGGGGGGGGGGTCACCCTGTACTTTTTTGCCTTTGAAATCACGACTCTATATAATATATATGAAATCCGGACAAATTAAAATGTCATATTTAACCGTATTTTACGCGCGTTCAAAGTCGCCTCCGTTAGTGTAGTATATATTCGTTCGTCATGATACCATTATCCCGAGCATTCTCTAAGAAAGGGAGAGTGCATGATATGTTGTTCGCTAAATACACTAGTAAAACAATGTGCCCCGGAAAATATGCTAGCATATTCAAGTCAGACATCTGCCTTTTAAATGATGTTTCTTTCTAGTTTTTGTGTTTGGAACGAAATCGCATTTTATGCTGCTCCAACCGCTCTGCCAATTTTAGAGTAACTACATTTTTATATTTACTTTATAAATTGTTTTTATTGTATAACAGCTGTCCACTTATTGTCAAATGGTTATAACAAACACGATTAATATATGTTAACGTTGCACGCCTTAGCTTGACGTTCTCGCTTGAAAAATAACACAGTTGGTTTTAAACTGCAAATAAGTGACGCCGGCACGTCATTTCGCTTGTAAATACTTCTATATATTCAAAATCTTATTATGTAATAACACTATTCAAAAATATATAATTATATATTAGTTATAAGAGCCACATTGTATAGTATTAGCATTTAAAACCACTTAATACAAAACTAATATTATAAACTATATTATATATTATTTCAATCACATTATAAAAACCTAATATGGCATACCATATTATTAGTATTGAACACCACATACTATAACACAAGTATTAAAAACACAGCACAATACTTACATTACAAACCATATTACATATTATTATTATTGAAATCACATTCTATAAACCTAATATTATATACTATATTATTAGCATTGAACACCACATAATATGACACAAGTATTAAAAACACATAGTACAAAGCTAATATTACAAACCATATTACACATTATTAGTATTGAAATCACATTTTATATAACCCAATATTACATATATTATTAGTATTGAGACCCACATAATATAACACAAGTATTAAAAACACGTAGTACAAAACTAATATTACTAACCATATTATATATTATTCATATTTAAATCACATTATATGAATTTAGTATTACAAATAATATTATATAATACTAGTATTGAAAAACACATAATCAAAAGTTAGTATTGCTAACGATATTACATAATACTAGTATTGTAAAATTAGTAATGTAATAAGAGTTTTTAAATCATATTATATAGTACTAGTATTGAAAACCACGATATTATAGTAAAACATATATAATGCTAGTATCGAACATTACATTATATCTTACTAATATTGAAAGCATGTAATTTAATATAAATATTGAAAACCATATTATATTACACTAGAATTGAAAGTCGCATATTATAATAGTAGTATGAATCAACCTGAAATGCAATAATAGTACAGTGCATTATACAATTCTTGGAGAGAAAACCACTAATGTAATATTAGTATTGCTACCATCTAATGTTATAATAGTATTATGTTGTAAAGCATATTATACAGGGTGGTCGCTAGAAAAGCGGGAGATTTGTCAAACAACGATTTATTTTTACAAAGAATAATTTTTACAACTTTTTTCAAAGACAAATGTCATATTATACTCATAAATACTCAAAATGTTGTAGGTAAACTTCACTGCAGCGTATTAACCTAGAAAACGAACAAAGAACCAATCAAAAAATAGCAACCACGCATTTTATTCATGATCTAAGCTGACCTTCAAATTTCCCGCTTTTCTAGCGACCATCCTGTATAATACTAGTTATGCAAACAATATAATATAATACTGGTATTTAAAACAATGTATAATACTAATATTAAGAAACACATCAGATAATATTGGTATTTATAAGGTAATACTTGTATTGTAAGGCATACTATACAATATTAGTATTGAAAACTTTTATTATTAAAATACTAGTATTGAAAGCTGTATTATATAATACTCGTATTGAAAGCTGTATTATATAATACTAGTATTGAAAGCTGTATTATATAATACTAGTATTGAAAGCTGTATTATATAATACTAGTATTGAAAGCTGTATTATATAATACTCGTATTGAAAGCTGTATTATATAATAATAATATTGAAAACCACCAAGTAGGTTTTATACAGATTTAGACAAATAATTCTTTTTTGTTTGAGTTTTCTTTGTTAGTATAGTACAAGGGTTGTTTCATTGTTGAGTAAAACATTCTACAAAAGCGTCCTCTTTGTTATGAAACCAATAATCCAATAACGACCATATCCTCGTTCGTCTGCCGTGGAGCGTGAAAATAATTGATCCCAATCCAAAAATTAAAAATTAAAAAGATTCATAAATAAAAAGAGCCAAACAACAGCCACGACTTTCTATGTGCTTCTATTGAATGGACGTCGTTTTTGTACATTGTTCAGACTTGAAAAAATAGGCAGCTTTTAGCTTTTTTTTATACGTAGTCAATGAGATTATTTTAGAACAAAGCTTGATTATTTTTCCATGTTTGTTCTCTGATATAAGTGTTCATTTAATAATTTATGGATATATCTTAATCAAACGAAAGTCATGTCTTAAGAGAAAAAAAAATGGGCTTACATCTCCTCGCAAATTTCGACTTCTGAAGTCAGAAGTCGTCTGCATGGCAAGTTTGAGATGTAAATTCAATTGCCGAATTTTTTTATTAAAACAATTCTTACTATTTTTTATGATTGATTTCTAAAAACATGAAGAGCAAAAATTACTTTTTCTTTAATGACGACGGCGTGTTTGTAGTTTTGTGCATGGGGAATACACATACATACGCATACATATGCATACTCCATACCTATTGCATACATACACATATATGTGAATAGCGTTTTCAACTATTTTCATATGAAGACGTTTACTGCTTAAAAAAAGATCCTTATAACCCATCTCAACACGTTAGCTTTTCAAGGAAAGCAGGCAGTTCGAAAAATTAAACTAGTGCCTTCCCGGATTAATATCATAATACTAGTTTAGCAAAACATTAGTGTTCATAAACACTATGAATTGCCGAAGAGTGCTCCATTTGTTCAACCAAAGAGCGTTACATTTTCGCAAAATATTCTTGCTTGTCAGTTAAAAACCAAAAGCTAAATGTCAACACATGAACAAATATTTGTTTTCTATATAAAAACAAAGTCTTGTTGAAATAAATGATACATTACGTTTTAATTAATCTCGTTTTTATTTTGTTTTGGTTTTTATTTTTACATAGAAATCACCACTTACCAAGGCCCGGGGGCGAGTCGAGGATAAAGGTTAATGGGTAAAAATTAGTCAATGGGATTATAGCGTAGTAAACATACATTTACTATACGGCATAATCACGTTGACACACCGGTTCCCGTCAGATCACCGAAGTTAAGCAACATTGAGGCTGGTCATTACTAAAATGGGTGACCAATTTGGGAATACCAAGCGCTGTATGTAGGAGGACGTCGACACCTTCCTGCAAAAAGTTGCAAAAACCTAACGTTGTCATCTCCCCTAACGGAGATATACATGCGACTGGGGACCGCTTGTGAATTTCATACTCCCATGAAACTTCCTCCTTAGGAGGAAGCCGGTTAAACCCTGAATAGGGTTGGTGCTGACTGCACACGCACAAAAATAAGTCGTGGAAATTTTGAAAATTGGATTACTTAGGCGGGCGGTTCATCAAGAACTTGTTTACATTGGACTTGAAGACAATCAAATTGTCGTCAGCTGGAAAGCAGGCAATCGGAAGAGAGTTCCACGGGTGTGCAGTTCTAAGAAAAAGGCTTTGTTGCATAGATTCTGGTAAACGAAATGGAACGGATCAACTTCAGTATTATTAGTTACAAATATCACTGTTTGTTTTAGTAACTGTAATTTATAATGGTACTAACAGTGAAACCCGGTGTTGCCGGGGATTGAATAAGAATCAATCAATGCCCCATGTTCCTAATACTTCTATTGTCATCAAAATCGATGAAATTGCCAATTTGTCAATCAAATCGATTGATTGTTTTAGTCGGGAGCCCACCGCGGTGCACTACGAAGAAGCTCATATTTCTTCCTATACTGACAAGCTACTGTTGATTTTATAAAATTACTTTTTATTTGCTTGAATTAAAGTTTAAAAGGTTCACATGGGCCAGTTTGCTCCAAACAGAAACATTCATTTCGAACGTGCCTCTATCATATCAAAGAATCAACGGTTGACTTTATACATCGGACCCTTCAGCTTGTGCGGTGATGAAACTTCAATTGTGATGTTAACTGTATAAAAGTGTTAAAATCAGGCTGTTTCATTCTTTAATGATATTTTTTGATTATCGATTCTCGATACTTATCGGAGACATTCGGGAACAAAACGTATCTAAGAACACTTCCAGACACATAAAATACATTTGGGTGAAATTTAGAAAAGATCAACGAAGTCGTTTTGAAATCCATAAGAAATGAACTCACACACTCACAAAGTGCATTTTATATATAAGTAGAGTTAACGTAAGCGCAGAATTTGACGTCACGTGTATAAATACTGTTAATGTTTCGTGTTTGACCATGAAATAATGCCTTAGGTACACTTTCGAGGTTCATTAATGCTCTGAAAAATAAAGCTGAGTACGATTTTACTTTTCTGAAATTTTGAGATGAGGATTGACTATTCGTATTCTTCGGACTACTGTTCTCATCTTGAGTGTGATTTTTACACCTTTTCGGTCAATGTAACCTACGACCTTCTTCGGATATATCTTGTCGAACTCGGGAATGTTTCTATCGAATTCTGGAATTTGGACAGAATTTCCAACGGAACCCTTTATTTACTTCACAGGGGTAGCATGCTCTTGTTCTGTCAGCTTGGACAGAGGTCCTAAGTAATTATGATCGTATTTTTTGATCGCCCACACTGAGAATTGAACCTTCAACCTTCAAGTGAATATCACTTTTGCAATAGATATTTTTCAAGTACTTTAACCATTGCACCAAGATTCTCTGCCTAAATCTAAACGCAAAATCCATGAACAAAGTTTCTTTTCTCGAACTGCCTGTCCGTGGAACTCTGTACTCCGGGCCTACTTTCAAACTAACTACAACCTGATCCTCTTTAAGTCTAATGTAAAGATGTTCTTGTTGAGCTGTTACCTTATACATAATAAAACTGTTTAATTTCTACCTTATACTCATTAGCTTTTATCCTCGAGTGGAATTTAGCCTTGATATGTTGTAGCATTGTAAAAATGTTAGAATAAAATAGTTAATTACAAATAACAGTAGTCTCTCTACTTATTATTTATTTGTGCTTCTCGAGGGATTATGTCTCAACAACCAACCTCTGAATGAAGGTCTGTCTATCACAGCTGAAAGGGGAGAGGGGCAAAGTACAAATGTTCCTCCTTATTTCCACCGACACCTACTGCCAGCACATCATACAAAGTTCACGCAAAAAAGCCATGAAAGACATTCTCGGTGAATTCATTCCTCACTCAGCTAAAATAGATTCATGTCAAAATTGAGTTCATTGAGCAAATATTCCAAAGATAGTAATGGAAGCCAAATACGAGTTTGCGTCCGGTATTGATGATGATGGTGGTTGGGGGAGATTTTATGACAGTCAGTTTCGCGGGCTTTTTGTTTCCTTAGGAATACAGGAACGCCTCCTTTTTTTCTCCGATCCTGATAGAAACAGATTGCAGAGAAAGTGACAAAAAAGGCACAGGGATAAATTGCATGGTTTCGGTCCTTCGATGAATGTACACAGAAGAGGAAAAAACTTTCCCCGTGTAAATATTTATTTCGGACAATTATCGTGCGAGAGAAAGGTTGACTTTGTTTTCTTGTCTCTAAGTGAACCGTGTAAAAAGGCCACTCAGGTCTTCGTAACTGCTTCGCCATCTTCAATGTTTTGTCCCGTATCGCATCACCAACATTTGTCGATAGTTTTAGTACGTCAGCTTTAACTGGTCAACTTTTTCCGATCACCGGACATGGCTGTGAAAACCAGCTTCGGTTGTGATTGGCTGTCTCGGATAATAGCTAATAGGACATTCCACTAATAACAAATAAATGAAGGAGAGAGAGATAGTGAGAGAGAGAAAAAAAAAGAAAGGGAGACAGAAAATAGGATGAGTACTAGATAGATAAAGACATATGAAGATAGAGAAAGAGAATGAAGACACAAACGAAGAGAGAGACAGAGAAAGAGAGCGAGGGAGAGAGAAAGAAAGAAATAAAGAGAGGGAGATAAAAAAAAAAGCTAACCAAACAACTTTAAATGGGGAGAGAAAGAGAAAAGAAGATAAAGACAGGGAAAAGGGAGAAAGAAAACAGGAAATAGATAGAAATAGACATTAGAGATAGAGAAAGAGAAAAAAAAGAGAGACAGAGAGAAAGACAATCAGAAAGAGGGAGATAATAATCTCTTTTCTTCGAGAAAGAGAAACCGATAACAAGGTCAATAGATAGATAAAGGGATAAAGAGAGAGGGGGGAAAGATATATAGAGAAAGACACTGAGAAAAAAAAGGAATCGGTAAAGAGAGACAGAAAAAAAATAACATTAAGAGAGCAAGAGAGAAATAGAGAGAAAACGAACGAGAGAGAGAGAGACAGAGAGAGAGAGAGAGAGAGAGAGAGAGAGAGAGAGAGAGAGAGAGAGAGATAGCAACCGACTAAACAATTTAATTAGTTGTGGCAAAGTTTATTTGAAAATGTGTCAACGCGGAATGTCTCCGCGATTAAAAACCTCGCACAATCCATCGGTCTATTTGGACTGATATTCGTCAGTCGCAACTCCACTAAATCATGAACATTAGGTATTTCTAAGATGCGTCTTCCCCTTACTATGACGGGCATTATCAGTCGCTCTGTCATGCATCAATTGGAAAGAAAACAGTCATCGTCATCCATATGGAATGGATGCATGTCATTTTAACAGCATCCAAGATAAAGAGTGGAACTGAATTTTATTTATCCACTTCGTGACAGATGCTTCTGGAGGTTGAAGATTCAAACCACAGTGGATGTGATACTCCAATTACTTAGCATGCTACACTCGTGGATTAAATAAAGGGTTCATTCCAAATTCAGTGCAGATTACTGAGTTCTACAGAAAGATTCCAAAGTTCGACCCGGGATTTTTATCCTCGGTCCTTAAAATCAACATACATTTGACCATTCCATGCAATGACCTGGTCTCTGTTGAGTGCAGGTGTTCCTATACAGTTCTAGAATATCCACCCTCCCGGGCTTTGCCTTCTCTCTCTGAGAAGGGGTTAATTTATTTCTAATCGTCTGAGGCGCTCTTACCGGGGAATGCCGATGAGGATGTCCAGGCAGTTTTTGCAGGCCAGACTGCCCCTCCTCTTGGGCGCTGACTTCTCAATCCTAACTACCGATCCTGGTGTCACAGCTCTTGCAGTGAACTAAATACGTCCAAAGTTCGACAAGATACACCCGAAGAAGGTTGGAAGTAACATCGACCGAAACGTTGTGACAATGGCACAATATGAAAACAGTACTCCGAAGACTTGAAATAATACAAATAAACAATCATCATCTCAGTAATTCGGAAGTATGATACTAACTTTATCGGTCACACTATCATGCTTAAGTTTGAAATAACGCAGCGTTGGTCTGTCACATTTCGTTTGTCTGTCACATTTTGTTTGTCTGTTTGAAACGTTATTTTCGTAAGTCTTTTTTGTTTTGTTTTTTTGTTTTTTTGCTGCTTGAGCATCACTCATAAAAGACCGAGAGTCACCCGAGGATAAAAGTTAAAGAGACTTTCAGTAGAGCGATGAACAGCACCACGAGGGGGTTGGAAATGGTGGGTACAATTGGTAGAATTTTATAATCTAAAAAGACGGCTCAACATATATTTGTTTACATTAAACTTGAAAACAACCATGTCAGTCATTTGGAAAGCAGTCCATGGTATTTTGTCCCGCAGAGGGTCTGTGACGCTAATGTTAGCAAACACTAGTTTCGCTGGTTAGTTACTCTTTTATTTGAAAAAGTATTTCATTGGTCTGTCAGGATTTTGTCTGAAAGGGAATTTTTGTTTGTCTGTCGCATTTATATTTGAGATAAAATTTCCAATTCTAAACACGTAAACTTAGTTGAAGATCAAAATAATATGTAACGTAGTCGTTACATATAAACACACGGAACCCACACGTTGTACGCAGACAGTCGCAAGAAAGCCAATACAAGAAAAGTATAAACTCATTACATTTCCAATTAAAGAACAGACATTTATTTACAGGTACTTCCAGAATAACGACTTGTCCCTTGTTCAAACAGCTTCTCGTACTCCAATGTGTTTAATAAGACTCTCCCGTGTCGAACATGTGGTACTCTGTCTTTGTCTGGAAATGTTTAGGACGCGTCTTTTTCCTGTCGATTAAGGGGCACGTATGTAACACAACTATCTTTGTCCTCGGTCACGTTTTTCTTGTTATATAATCTTCATCTTTTTTTTTTCTTCGCTATGATACACACAGCTCGGTCATTTGCATATAGCAGCTATTGTTGGTGTACGCACGTCCGCGCTTTGTTACAAACATACCTCCTTTTTTAAATTGCATGCACACACGGCATTGCCCGGGGCACATTTCTTCTCTATTTTGCCATGGCCTCATCAATCAGATAATGACTAATGGAAGTCTCATCAAACAATAAGCAAATAAATGAAATGAAATAAAATAAAGAGAAAGAAAAACACAACGTAAGAGAGAGAGAGAGAGAAAAGAAGAAGAAAAAGAAGAAGAAGAAGAAGAAGAAGAAGAAGAAGAAGAAGAAGAAGAAGGGGCGGCATAGATAAAAAGTTGGTGATAGAAAGAGTATAGTCGACTAAACAGCTTAATTAATTTTGGAAATCTTTATGTAAGAAGCATCAATGGCGAATTCTCAGTGTGCTTAAAACCGTGTGCAAATTAGGTCCTTGTCACTTACCTGTCGAGAAATGATATGTATTATCTCTTAAGTCGATTATTTCGCCATTTTCAGATAAAAAAAGAATTCACGAGCAAAAACACATGAAAACAAAATTTAAAATTATTTTATCTTATTCATAATTCTGTCATTCAGTTTGAAAAAAAAATGTTTCCTCTGAGGAATAAAATATAAAGATAACATATTGTCAACACGTTATTCAAAATGACAACATTCTGTCCTTCCTACTTCATTAGAAGTACACGCACTCATATATATATATATATATATATATATATATATATATATATTACGCATATATATATGGATATTCCTGTCTTTTATTATGATGACTATATATATATATCTATATATATATATATGCTACTTCTTGACAGAAGTTTGCCATATCTTAAGTTAAGTTATGTGCGTCCGTGTGCATGTAAGTGACTTTTTAATCCAGCTTTAGTCCTACATGAAAGTACACATGTGTAACATAAAAACTTCTCTTCTTGCAAAGGTGATCGCATGTTAATATTAGGTATCTTCGAATATCGTGGCAGGCCACTTTTAGATCTACAGATTAGACCACATATATGTCAACTTAGCTTTTCCGGACGTGCTGTAAAGGCATCCCTATAAGACTGCTGTGTGTGAATTTAGATGATTTATAAAACAAACTTTTGATAAAACGTATCTGCCACGTACAGTGCACTTCAGTTCATGTAATTTCTCTTACTTTATATTTTCGTCCTGTTTTCTTAAAACACGTTTTAAGACAGCAAGATCTACACGCTGCTCATAAAAAATCATGTGCGTATATACGTGCATATACTTATACACACAGATATATATACACTGCGTGTCAAATTATTAACGAGTGTACATTTTTTTACCAATTTCAGAAACTTACAGGTAGTTTCGTATCAAAACTTCGGAAACGTTGGCAATGCTCAGCTGCGCGTACTGTGAAATTTTCGTACTGTTCCGCGCAATGTAAACAACTTGCCATCGTAATTGTTGAATCCACGGTATTTGAGGTGTGTCAAATTATTAACAAGGCAGTTTGTTTCGTTAATAAAATTGGCCGTAAAGGTGGATTGAGTAGTTCTAAAAAGAGTCCTATTACAGAACAGCTAGTAAAAAATGATAGGAAGGTACCATCAAACTGTGAAGAACCTTGTCAAGGACCATACAAAGGTACTTAAGAGAGCGGATAAAAGTTAATCTAGAGTTGTTTCACGCCGTTCTTTACTCCAAATTAAACGCGAAGTTGTTAAGAACCCTGGGCAGACAAGTCGAAAAGTCTTTGACCAAGCCGGATTAAAAAATGTCTCAAAAAGTACTCGATGTCGCCGTCTGAAAAAAAGTGGCAAAGTCTGTTAAGCCGTGACAAAGCCTCATTAAAGCAACATCACATACAAAACCGATTGAAATAGGCAGAGGAAAACACGGATGAAGTGCGTGTCACTTTTGATGGCCAAGATGGCTGGACGACATCGTCATCAGCGTTTAAGGCACCAACAAGGTGGTGGTGGGATAATGGTTTGGTTTGGGATTATCGGAGGTACTTTAGTTGGCTCATGGAAAGTCTAAGAAAGCATAAAAATAACGTTAAATTTTTACATAGCTTTTCTGAAGGATCACTTTGAACCATGGTTGAAGAAGCAGAGGTTGACTTCAGAAGAACCATTATTTTTATGCAGTATAATGTATTTGCTACAACTGGGGTTCTCTGGGCGGCGGAAGGTGGAGTGGCCTGCAAATTCACTAGATTTGAACCCAATTAAGAAGCATTGGAATAGCATAAAGCGACGCCTCTATGCAAGTGGACGCTAATTTAAGAGCAAAGATGAGTTGTGTGGTGCTCTCCAAGAAGTTCCGCAAGGAATAACTGTTGACGAAATCACAAATTTGACTAATTCTGTGGACCAACGTCTTTTACAAGTCATTCATTAAAAAGGATCGCATATGCCCTACTAATTATGTCAACGTAGAAATTGCTATGTAGTTATTGTGTTCTAAGGATTTTTTCTTAGTTCATTTTATGTTTAGATATTATTATACCAGTTAAGGGTATATTGTGTTTTTTTCTCAACCTCGTTAATAACTTAGCACACCAATATCAACAGATCTTCCTACCCTTTGCCATAGTTTCTCTAATACAGCTTTAACTACTTTTATTTTTGCACTGTAGTAGCTGAGTAGTATCGTAAGCACTTTCTCAAGGTTTCATGGATTTTTATTCACTCGGACCTTAAATATAAAAAAGAAAATGTAAACTCGTAAATAATTTGATATGCAGTATATATATATATGATTGCAACGTCTTCTCAGACGAGTGCCACTCCCTCAGACATTTAAAATCCATGAGCCCAAATGCCTGAGGGAGTATCTATACAAAGATGATGTTACAGAGTCTTAGCTTTGTACGACAGCTAAGTCTCTCTCTCTCTCTCTCTCTCTCTCTCTCTCTCTGTCTCTCTCTCTCGGTTCAAAATGTTGAGATCCAGCAACAAGCAAGAGCAAGATAGCCAGCAACAAATTAAACTGCAGACCAGCTTAATGCGGGTACTGGTCTCCCGCTTTGTTTTTTAAATCAGAGATTTGCTTCTCCTAGAAAGGTTGCCTTCACCACGGCTTACGGGAGCCCTCTCCACCCCAATACACATACACACACAAATATACACTGTGCTAGTTGGCCGTTTACACAGAAAAAGAGTTCATTATATATATATATATATATATATATATATATATATATATATATATATATATATATATATATATATATATCATTCTAAGCCTCTGTGGACCCAGATCCCTTGTATAAATCTTGTCTTCGACTATCGGACGATTCTTTTTTTTATAAACGTAATGACAGGTGATTTTTTTTTTATCTATATCTATATAGATAGTTAGCTAGCTAGCTAGATTTAATTATAGATAGATATGCATATATATATATATATATATATATATATATATATATATATATGGATAACTATGTTTATATATATGCATATATATATATGTAGATATAAGTATATGTATATATACACATACATATATATATACATGTATATATATATTTATATATATCAAATTTTAGTCATTCAATAAATATAAAAATTTATGTCGTGAATTATTTAAATTTCAAATCAAAAGATTTTTTATTATTCTATGTAAGACAAAGAATACATTTGAAATAGTATAACTCCTTATCTTATAGGATTTCGATGTCTACCATCTCTTCAGAGGAGACAATAATTATATAAGATAAAGATGCTAAACACAACGGTGGGCTACACAATATCGTGACTTTAATCTTCTTAAGAGAATGAAAAAGTGATATATATATATATATATAATATTATAACTCTTTATCTTATATGATTTCGATGTCTACCATCTCTTCAGAAGAGAAAATATTAGCAAATAGTTATAATGGTTTACACCTTATTTGCTAAAGTCAGTGAGACATGGTAAATAGCAATTAAGTTGTTTAAGTATTTAAATATCATAGAGTAAGGGAAGTTAATTAAAAGGATATAAAAATTCACATCCAAATTACATGGTAAAATCCGAAGTGAATGTCTTTGATAGCAGTGTGGTAAAATGATCCAAACTGTATTTTGAGTAATCCACATCACTCGGTAATGGTCCGAAGTAGTCATATTTTCCTGGAGCAATTTTCTTTGTTTATATAATGAGTCCGGTAAAAAAAAAAAATTTTTTATATGGGTCCGGTGGATCTGTTTATTAATAAACATATATTTAATATATTTAATATTTTTTATAATTATAGAACATGACCTTAAAATTCCACTCCAAAATAACTTCAAATTAAAATAAAATAAAACCGCTTTCAGCAGACAGACCACAAAAAATACGAGAAGCTGATCTGATAAGAAAAATGAAAAAAGGAAAAACGAAAGAAGAAAAAGAAAACATTTAATACTTAAAAAATTTAAAAATTTAAAAAATTTAAAAAATTTTAAAATTTAAAAATTAAAAAAAAATTAAAAATTTAAAAATTTAAATTTAAAAAATTTAAAAAATTAAAAAGAGCATTTCATTTAACTGATATTCTTATATATTCTTGTTTCCATTTTATATAGAGACTCACCATACACACATTTAAATACTATATTTTAAATTCCAACACATAACTTCTAAGAACATGATGTAAAGACCTTTATTATCGAACGTATTCCGTATTGTTTTTGCTGGCTGCCATGTTTATTTTCGTGCGCACGTGCATTCACGCGAAATCGCGTATTGTTTTCACTGGTCGCCACGTCTGTTTTTGCGCGCGGGTGCATTCAATTTTTGCGCGTTTATACATTAATTCCGTATACTCACTTGCAGTTTTCTACATTAATTCTTTATACTCAATATTCCGTAAGTAACTATAATATATACTGACGAACTAGGTCACGGGTAGTCTACTGTATATATATATATATATATATATATATATATATATATATATATATATATATTCGTATTCTTTTTTTATATTGAAAAAACTATATATATATATATATATATAATAGGAGAACAAGAGTATTAAATGAAGACACAAAACTATATGTTACTACATATAGAATAGATCATTTATTGAATAATGGAATACAGGCAAAATTTGGGGGATAGAAGGGACTCTTTATGCCAGGGCATTTCGAAGCCTAATGCTTCTCATCAGGAGAGTAGATAAGGTGCTAGGTAGCATGGGGAAGAAGCTGAACGTCTGTGTGTTGGTCTGGTCACGAATAGGCTCCTTTATCGTTGACTATTATAGAAAACTGATCACATATAATGATAGAAGATGTATCGAGACACAGGAATGGGTATGTTTGATCTAGCATAATGATGATTCATTAAAATTGTGGGATCTTCGTACGCGCTTGTCCACAAAGTATGGAAATAAAAAATTACAAAATTAAAAAAAACATTTACAAGTGTTTTTTGATATAGATGTACATAGTAATACTTTGATAAGTATGTTTTAACTTAAATAGGGATGGTATAATAAAATTGTGGGGTCTGCGTTCGCGCCTGGCCTCAATAGAATGGAAATAGGCACAAACTTTAATAAAGACTTTTCATATTATGTTTCAGTTTGAAGAAATATGGTATAATAAAATTATTGGGATGTTCGTTCACGCCTGACCTCCATAGAATGGAAATATGTCACAAAGTTTAACAAGTTTTTTTTTTTTTTAATATAGATCCACAGAATATTGTGATAAGTGTTTCAGTGTGAACAGGTATTGTATAATAAATTATGAGGTTTATCTATTTTATTTTTACTTTCATCATATTTTGCTTTGGTTTAAATATCCCCAAATTCGAAGCTATCTCTTTACAACCCTTCCCTTTCATAACCTATCATACTTTCATAAATCAGAGTCCATTTTCTGCAGGCTGTTTTTGAACCCAGTCAACGACGGATACTTTTGCTAGTATATATATATATATATATATATATATATATATATATATATATATATATATATATATATTTATATATACATACTAGCCTTAGTGTCCGGCGTTGCCCGGGTGTTTGTAGGTGTGTGTTGAGCAAAACAAGTTGTAGTAGGCAGGCAGCCTCGAACCCGTGACACGAATGCGGAAAAGAAAGTAAAGGTGTGTGTAAGGATGTTGGTTGACTAAAAAAGAAAAAAAAGGAAAATTGCGAGCGCAAAATAAGAAATAAGTAATAGGAAGCTGGCTAGTTCAACCCGTACTATGAAGGGGGAAAAGAAAATGGAGAAAAAAATGTGATGTGTTAGCTGTTGCGCCTATCGCCAAAGTTACGTAGTGTAAATTAAGGCTAGAAAATTGAAAAGAGGCAATGACTTTCGAAAATATGGGCGAAAAAAGTAACCTTTCCCTGTAGAAAAATGCCCGATTGAAAGTGAAGGAATTAATGTTCTTGACCAGTTTTTCGATATTTGTAGTCCGAAGGGTCGAGCTTCAAAATGATATCCATCTCGTGAAAATATGTGGAAAGTTTTTGCGAGACATACATACATGCATACATACATACATGATGATTGCAACGTCTTGTCAGACGAGTGCCACTCCTTCAGACACTGAAAGTCCATGAGCCCGAAAATGAGTTTTTTGGTCCTGCCGGCGAATTCACACGCTCAAGCAGACATGACACCGAAGAAGGTCACTGGTATACATACTTATACATAAATACACGCATACATACATATATACACATACAGACATACACACATATACAAATCTATAAATATACACACAATATACATATATACATACACACACAATACATACGTATATACATACATATACAGTTACAAATACGTACACATATATGCACATATATGCACATGCACATACATTTACCTACATATGCATACACATACATATATATGCATTTCTGCACATACATATATTTATGCATATGTGCACATACATATACACATATACTTTGAGATTTGAAAAAAAAATCGAGTCGAGTGTGAGGGAAAATTTACTCGCCCCAAAATATTTTTACTCGTCCGACTTTATGTCTTTGTTTCAGTCAATAATGGTAAATAATTTTACAACAAGTCAAGAAATTAACTAACAAGAAAATATGTGTTTAACTCTTGTAAATCAACTATTTTATTACTACAAACATTTCAGTAAATATGCAACAAAACGTTAAAATAAAACACCAGTTTCTCTATACAGCATCATTCATATTATTGTTCAATAGAAATAAGAATCATTTCTTCGGATGCTGATACGTAGTATCAAAATGACAATTGAAATATAAATAATTCAAGACTGTGTTTATTGGTACCGTTAGAAAACGAATATATCCAACTTTATACACAAAGAAAACATAATGTAAAATCACACCCTTGAAATAAATATATTTTAAAATACAAAACAAATATTAGAGATTCATTTTTTCATTAAAACATTTCAATATGAAACCTCTAATTGAAAAATATTCTGAAACACACAATCATCCCAGCAGCTCAAAAGAATAAGAAATAGTTTCTTACAATAATTACTGAACAGAACTCGAAGCGAGATCAT
This sequence comes from Euprymna scolopes, assembly GCF_053919585.1. NCBI lineage: Eukaryota > Metazoa > Mollusca > Cephalopoda > Sepiida > Sepiolidae > Euprymna > Euprymna scolopes. Next base: position 98,238,015 of record NC_136498.1, read on the forward strand.
AATAAAAATGGACATTTAGCATCATATAGCATTGAACATTTCAACTAGATTTATATAGATTAACCTAGTAATTAAATAGCTTTGTTAATGAAACAATAAAGGTTTTTTATACATTTATTCTATATTTTTACAAGCCAAGTCGAAATATTATATCATGTATAACATGTTACAAATAATCAGCTGTCTTGATATTTTTATGTGTTTACATTTTTATAATTCATGTCCAGATTTGTTTATATCCTGATACATTTCTATCGTCCCTGGAATAAATAATGTTTGTTTACGACGAAGCAAAACTGAGGCAAAAACTTTGGATGAATGAGTAAAATTGTGAAATTTATTCAATCGACAACGATGAAGAATCGCTGAAATTGGATTCATTCTCCCAATCAGTCTCAGTGGTTTACATCTTTTACTTGATATTTTTTAACCCCATAATTCTTAAATAATTGAGAAATAAGTCCACACAAAGATAAGTTATTTTTAAAAAAATCTCATCAGCTCGAAGGGGTCCATAAAAAATTCTTACTTTTGGACATATATAAAGTGAAAAAAATATTGCTGTTTTCTTGGCCAATTTTAATTTAATGTGGAAGCTTATATAAATTATCGATATTTTCCGTAAAAAAATATATAGAAAAGTAAACATGTTTTTTATGTCAATATTTATGACTGCTTATAATATATATATATATATATATATATATATATATATATATATATATATATATATATTTATGACTGCTTATTTAAAAATCGTCGAAATTATATCAAAGATGATTATTATAATCACCTTTGGTATAATTTCGAAGAGTTTAAATCATTATAAGTACATGTTTTGTCGATTTGAAAAAATACATAAAGAGACAAAAAGTGAAAGAAAGAAAACAAAATCAACGCATCGATATTTTTTAAATTTGGTTGAAAATTTGGTTGAAAATGTAAATTTGGTTGAAAATGAATTACAAAAATCCTCTTTCTTTAAAAATCCTAACGTGTATGAAAAAAAAATGGTAAGCGGAGATTTCAGGCCACGGAGATCTCGTACCAGGAGAATAAAGAAGAAAAAAAACTTTAATTGAATGATATTTCGGCTAACACATTTTTTCAACACCCATGGATGTTGAAAAAGACCTAAACCGTAGGTGTTGAACAAATGTGTTGGCCGAAAAATCATTCAATTAAAAGTGTTTTTCTTCCTTATTCTTAATAAAAATATCAACAAACTATTCTTCCGATACCCAAATTATGTCGTAAAATTTCATACAAAAATTAAAATATCAAGCCTAAACCATGGGTGTTGAAAAAAAGTGTTACGAATCTCCGGGTATTCATGTGGACTGAGATCTCCGTGGCCCGAAATCTCCGATATTCAAAAAAAAAAAAAAATACCATTTAGCTAAAATGAACTAAATTTCTTAGAAAATCGGCATAGTTTAATATATTTTAAAAATTTAAACGGTAAATTTTTCTTTGTAATTTATGGAAAAAAAACTTTGATATAGAACAGAAGTTGGTCTCTTTTGTTTCTATTAAAACAAAGAATTCACCTCGGAACAACATTCTAAAATTTAGAATATTAATTTAAAAATTGGGTATCGATGCTTTTTTGAAAGTTGCGCAAAAAAGAGAATACAAATATCTGAATTTATATAAATGAGAAAAATAATGATTACTTACTTGTTGTATAATTTAATTTCGGTGCGTGCTTGACAGGACTATGCGTGTTTTCCTCTTTGAAATGTTCGTCTTTACTTTTGTAAGTGTGAAGTGTATGTAGTTGTGCGTCGAAGAATTTTTTTCGAAATGAATTTCAAAATCAGAGAGCTAAATGAAGGCGACATTTGGACTACACGCCGAATGTGTAAATTTTACCTCTTGTTAAACTTTAGCGTGACCACTCTTTTTTCAATACGAGATTTCAACGGTGTCACAGCTAGAGATGAAAGAATTCACAAATGATGAGACATAGGTCATTCTAACTCACGGCATATTTGAGGGTCGTAAAATAAATGAGTTTTTCCGTTTTCTTTATTTAAAGAAATTTTATCGGCTGGCGGGCGAGTGATTTACGACTTTTAGTCGCCCCAAGAAATTTTCAATCGACTGTGGCGACCGGTCGTGTAAAGTCTCAAAGGCTTTATACACATACATATACATATATACAAACGAACATATATGCGTATATATATACATATATAAACACACATAAACATACATGATGATTGCAACGTCTTGTCAGACGAGTGCTGCTCACTCAGGCACTGAAAGTCCATGAGCCGAAAATGACTTTAGTCCTGCCGGCAAAATTCACACGCTCAAACAAACATGACACTGAAGACGGTAATAAGTATATATACATATATATACATGCACGCATACATACATATATACACATACATACACATACACACATACATATAACACACATATATGCATACATACACAATACATATGCATACATAAACATACACAAGACGCTCAATGGCATATATATATATATAAATGCAAATATACATATATACACATACATATCTGCAAACATACACACGCATATATATGCATACACAATGCATAATACACATACATACATATACATACACACGCATACATACACATGTTAATATAAATACACACACATATACAAATACATACACACATATACATACATATACACATATGTACACATGTGCATATATATATATACATACATTACCTACATATGCATACACATACATGAATATGTACTCATACACAAACATGCACATACATACACATATACACCATGCATATACATACACACATGCAAATATACACATGCACACACATGCATATATGCACATACACATACGCATATATACACATACATACAAACAATATATATACATATATACATACACAAACATACATATATACATACATATACACATATACATACATATACACATATATATACACACATATACATATACCTGTACATGAAAATACATACATCTATACATACATATATACATATAATGATGGCATATCAATTATTACATGCTTCCAGCATTTCAGGCCTACACGTGTCACAACTTTTCCATGGCTGAGGGAGTATCTATACACAGATGATGTTATAGAGTTTTAGCTTTGTACGACAGCCAAGTCTCTCTCTCGGTTCAAAATTTTGAGATCCAGCAACAAGCAAGAGCAAGATAGTCAGCAATAATTCAAACTGCAGACCAGCTTAATGCGGGTACTGGTCTCCCGCTTTATGCTTTTTTTAAATCTAAGATTTGCTTCTCCTAGAGGGGTTTCCTTCACCACGGCTTACGGGAGCCCTCTCCACCCCACATACACATAACAATAAACACATGCGTACATCTGTATGTACGCAAACAGGCGCATGCCTGTGCGCACAATGCAACCATAATCACGTAGAGGCACACAAATACGCACATACATACATATGCCTATACATACATACGTACACACACATATACTTGTAAAATACACATGAAGGAACATTCCAAAAGTCATACGTAGTAAGTGATCAGCGGCTGGACCGTTTTTGTCCCTTTTCCTTCCTGATCTTTTTCCTCCTTTTTTTTTAAATAAAAAGTTTGTTTTAGACTCACACATATGCAGTACATGATAATGATTATGATCATGTTGACAAATTCGCACATAATTTTCCAAATAACTCAACGTACGAATCGACGAAAAACAACAGTTCAATTGATATAATTTACAGACGCTTGGATTTTTTAAAATAAAAAGTTTGTTTTAGACTCACACATATGCAGTACATGATAATGATTATGATCATGTTGACAAATTCGCACATAATTTTCCAAATAACTCAACGTACGAATCGACGAAAAACAACAGTTCGATTGATATAATTTACAGACGCTTGGATTTTTTAAAATAAAAAGTTTGTTTTAGACTCACACATATGCAGTACATGATAATGATTATGATCATGTTGACAAATTCGCACATAATTTTCCAAATAACTCAACGTACGAATCGACGAAAAACAAACGTTTTATTTAAAAAAAATCCAAGCGTCTGTAAATAATAAACATATATACACACATGATGATTGCAACATCTTGTCAGACGAGTGCCACTCCCTCAGACATTAAAAATCCATGAGCCCAAATACCTGAGGGAGTATCTATACAAAGATGATGTTACAGAGTCTAAGCTTTGTACGACAGCTAAGTCTCTCTCTCAGTTCAAAATGTTGAGATCCAGCAACAAGCAAGAGCAAGATAGCCAGCAACAAATTAAACTGCAGACCAGCTTAATGCGGGTACTGGTCTCCCGCTTTATGTTTTTTTAAATCAGAGATTTGCTTCTCCTAGAAAGGTTGCCTTCACCACGGCTTACGGGAGCCCTCTCCACCCCAATACACATACACACACACACACACACACACACAAATATACACTGTGCTAGTTGGTCGTTGACCCAGAAAAAGAGTTAATTCGCCCTTTGGAAGGTCTTGTTTTTAATCCTTCAGGGAGACTAGCCGCCCTCCTCACCAAACAAGTCTTGTGGGGGAACCAGTTTAGTCGCCGGTGCCCGACCATGAGGCAGGTAGTACTGGGTTACATGGTACCAGTAGCATATGACATGACCTGACATACACACATACATATATACATACATATACACATAGATATACATAAACATATACACGCATATATATACATACATATACACATAGATATGCGTACATATACATGCATATATACATCCATGCATACACACATACATACATTCATTGATGCATATAATCAATTATTACATGCTTCCATCATTTCAGGCCTGCACGCGTCACATCTTTTTCCATCGTTACATGACTATTTTTTATAGACAAATGCTCGAGGGACTATCTATGATGTTACAGCTTTGTACGACAGCTAAATCTCTCTCTTTCTTTCTCTCTCTCTCTCTCTCTCTCTCTCTCTCTCTCTCTCTCTCTCTCGGTTGAAAATGTTGACATCCAGCAACAACCAAGAGCAAGATAGCCAGCAACGTCAAACTGCAGACCAGCTTAATGCGGGTACTGGTCTCCCACTTTATGGTTTTTTTACATCCGCGAATTACCTCTCCTAGAGGGGTTGCTTTCACCACTGCTTACGGGAGTCCTCTCCACCCCACATACACATGGAAATAAACACATGCATGCACACATACATGCATACATACAGATGTACACTAGCATACATATGCATGTACACACACATGCAAACATAGACACATAGAGGCACATATATACGCATATACATACATATCTGTGAGGGGTACGATTAAATGAGTTTGACATGAATAAAAAAAGACAAACAATCTCATACAAACAATTTGTAGAAGAGACAGTCACTCGTTGAAGTGTTTGTGCAACTTTACAAATAATTAATAGACTGTCTTCGCAAAATCATGTTCCAAGATTTTTTCTAAGTGCTATTAATAATTTAATGCTAAAATCCAATATTTTCACTCGTTTATAATTTAATGGAAATCGTACAAAAATTGTTGAAGTAAATGTAAAGTCAACGACGGCTGTAATTTTTGTAGTGATACTAGCGTGAAGACCCGACGTTGCCCGGCATTCACTGTAAATATCTTCATGATGCCATAATGCGTTTTTTATTAACACCATGCTGACGTCTTTATATACTCGAAAGAAGCTGGCATTTTGACAAATTCTTTGAATTAAAATCTTATACATATGGTTGAGATTTCATTAAATCCTTAGATATGCATTGGAAAATTTGGGTGAATTCTCTTCTACAATTCACTTATAAGGAACGTGTAGAGGATATATAGAATTGTAGGAATTCGGAATCACTTCCATTCTCTTATCCGGAATACGTCACACATATAATTTAAATGTCATAGAAATAAGATATATTTGAAGTTTTAGTTGTGCGCTTTGTTGATTTGCAATGACGCCTTAAATAAAAGGAATGCGTTGTCTTCTTTTATGTGGACTCTGAAAAAGATTCTTAGATCCAGCAGTAGTCTATCACTATTTCAATAAAATCAGGTTGACAAGTAGGTTCTTGCATTTCTTAACTTTTAAATTAAGATGAACATATCTCATCTCAAAATTTTTTATTGATCTAAATAAGCACCATCAGAATTAACACACTTTTGCCAACGCAAAACAAGTGTATTTATGTCAGAAACGTAAACATCTTGCTTTCTCGTGACGATGAAATTGATGAAGGCGTTTTTGATATCGCTTAGGGTTTTGAGGCATTTATAATGCAGGAAGTTGTCAAGATTCTTAGAAAAATTAGTAGTTGATAGGTAATAGGTCTGGAGAGTGTGGCGGATGAGACAGAATTTTGTAGTCCTATTAGTTCAATTTCTGCAGGGTCAGTTTAACAACGAGCGGTCGGGCATTGTCGTGGAGGAGAATAAGGCCTTTTCTGTTGACTAATGCTGGGTGTTGTCGAAGTTTCTGATACATTCATCCATTTGACGATAGTACTTCGCCGTTTCGCCTGCATCCCAACCTGTAATGGATCAGACCGGTCGCAGACAAACAATCAGCATAAGCTTCTTTTGATGCAACTCTGGCTTCGAGAAGTAGCGTGGAGCTTCATCGACGTCTGACTACTGAGCGGAGCGTCGCCGGTTATCGTAAAGAACCCACTTTTCATTTCCAGTCACAACCAGGTCGAGAAAGAGGCCGTTCTTGTTGCATAAAAGAATGGAAGATGATACTTCATAACGGCGGGTGTTGTTGTTCAATTTGTAGGGCATTCAATTATTAAGTTTTTTTTTCTTTCTAATCTTTCGCAAGTGATTGGAAATCGTCGTATACATTACATCTAATTCGAAATTAAGTTTTTGAAAAGTTGTGCGGGGATTGGCTTCATATAAGCCATTTAATTGATCGTTGTCAACATCTGATGGCTAAAAACTATGCTTATCATATTCTGACTCTCGTCGCCGCCACGAAATTTCTTAAATCACAAATGCGCCGCGCGTTAAGTAGTGGTTCCTTGGTACAACAGTTCGTTGATATCGCGAGCTGTTTCAGCAGCTTTTTTGAAATAAGAAAATTGTGCGAATTTGTTTTTTTTTTATCTTGTATTTAATGTTCTGAAAAAAAAAGACATAGTTGTTTTAAAACTATTGTAATTTAAACGATTAGATAGAGAGAAAAACGCCAATTTAAAATGATATATAAAGTAAAGCTATTAAACCGAAAACCTACATCATTTGAAATCAAAATAAAAAAAAATCCGGAAAAACTTTCTTCTTAACCTAACATATATTTTTTTTATTAATCAAAACATGAAAAATGAAAAAAAAAAAACGAAATTATTAAAAGAAAATCATTTAATATTGTAATAGTAACTTACTAATTCAATATTTGGACGAAATCAACAAACAAAGGAGTACTGAGCGAAATTCGAACTCACAATCTATCGCTATAAGTGTTTTTTCCTATTAACCTCCACATTATCTCACCAGGAAGCTGACGGTAGCTAAGTAGTTAACGACGGACTGGCAACATGGGTTGTCCAAGTTCGAATCGAGTTCGTTCTACAGAAACAGTTTATAATGTTGGCAACCTTCACGTGGCCTCCCCGTAAGTACCCAATGTCTTTCTAGAAAGAATTTTAACTAAAAAGATATCGAGAAAACGAATGCTAATAATGAATAACTTTTTCATAAGAAATGAATGAATAATATTCAGCAAACCACAGCACTATGGCACCAATTGAAATCTATGCTCCTATAAATTGAAGGTGTTTTTTCTGTATTGATATTTATATTAAACCCCCTTTTTTTCTATTTATTTAAAAAGAACATACAACTTCATATATATGTGTGTCGTGAAATCGCATTCATCTGCAAAAATCTAGCTAATTCGCATATTCTTTTAAACATTGATTTTAATTAATTCCCTATTAGTTTTTTCGGTTTTCTTATGGGATGATCATCTATTACATAAAATTATATTCATGCAGATATTCGACATGATTTATACTTGCATAATATTTGCGTAAAAAGGTTATAGTAAACACAAAAACATCTTTCTATATGCATTTATGTATGCGTATATATGCGTGTTCGTTGTGAATGTTTTACACAGGAGAAAATCACAGATTAAAGCTCAGTCGAGCACATGTCATGAAAATAACGATAGAGTAAAAATAAACTTACAGCATCTCTTCTGTGAGATAAATGTAGTAAGACTGAGAAAAGGATATCTCTAATTAGATTTCCAAGCTGGTGTTAAACAGTGTCAAAGCAGGAAATGGTGCTCTGCGAAGCTCCTGCCCAGATGTGGCAACAGTACTCCATCTTCAAACGTATTTGGCTCTTATATAGGTCGAGGATTGCGTCGAGAGTGAAATACCTTCCGTAGCTGTAGAATTACCCAATCACTCTTCCAACGACGTTGTTATATAAAGAGAAATAGAGAGACAGAGAAAACGCACGCATCATTCCCCACCAATTCCTTGTCAGTAAATTGTCAGTTGCTTGTCGTATTTCTTGTCTTACCATCAATTTGATTGACGTTTCTCCAATGGCGTTAATCATTTTATAATATTTTAGTCCCATCGTCGCCTGGCGTGATAATTACTCAGGCAAAACGCTGGTGATTTATTAAACAACTCGTAGGGGTTAATTATTTTATTTCTGAAACATTCGATATTCCTGCTAATTTAGTTTGGCGAAAAAAAAATCATTCAATATGTTGGTACTTATACAGAATAAAGACCTACCTATCGTCGGAATTTTCTGGACAATTTACGAAAAACGCTGAAACCTTCCAAATGAAAGTTTCGTGATTTTTCATGCAAACTCTGGTCAATTTTTTTCAATGAAAAATATGTTATTTCTATTATTCAAAAAAAAATTAATACAATGAAAAATTAATTAGAAAATAAAAATAATATTCTTTTATGGTTGTGAAGAAAATAAAATGAATAATTATTGGACAATTTTTCGTGACTTTAAGAAAATCCAAATTCGAATCAAGAAAAAAAAAACTCATTGTAAGGAAAGTTTCATGAATTACTATTTATTTAAAAAAAAAACAGCTGATAGCAGGCAAAATAATAAATTGACTTTATTATACATTTTAAAAAAATATTTTCTCTGACTAAATCAATAATAATAATAATAATATATAATAATAATAAGAAGAAGAAGAAGAAGAAGAAGGAGAAGAAGAAGAAGAAGAAGAAGAAAAAGAAAAAGGAGCAGAAGAGGAAGAAGGAGAAAAAGAAGACCATAGAGTGAAGATAAAAGAGACAGACAAACGGAGCAAATAGATGGAACTGGCCAGCGAGCTCAAAAGGATATGGAAGATGAAGAAAGTCTTCTAATAGTAAGAGCGGTAGAAACAATAACGAAAATATTTTTAAAAAAGAATGAGGGGAGATGGGAATCAGAGGGATGAATGAGAAGATACAACGGATAACAATAATAAAAATGGATGAAATATAAAGGAAAACTCTTGAATGCGGAGATACAGACACAGGCCTGACATACGTAAACTTCTACAGATCTAAAATGCAAAGGAACATTTCATGGAATCATGAAAATTGAAGTTGTAGAATTCTAAGTTACTCCCTCTGGTTCCTGTCCCCTTTCTGTGTGCGTATGTGTGTGTGTCACTATAAACCACATAAAATATGTGAGGATGTGAGGATGTGAGGAGGGTCAAGGAGGATAGAAAGACTGAGGAGAGAAACATTAGCCGGACCTGCGCTGGATGAGTGCAACGAGAATTAGGACCTTGGGAGGCTTATTGCCACCCAAATACCAGTTAAAAATAAATAGTTGTTGCCATCGAGAAATGAATAGCAAGCGGCTGTTGTGATAACGCAAATTCATTTGCAAAGGTTATTGAAAGAGGTGGAGAGTACTGTAAATCTGGGGAGACTTGTTGTCACTCAGACTCCAGAGAACGCCACAAGTTGTTCTTAAAAAGAAATCTTTGATGATAGCCTGTGTGAAAATTGGAAAAGCAAAAAAGAAAGAGAAAATTGGAAAAGAATACCTTAGAAGAATTGAAACGAAGCTATTTAGTAGACCTAATTAAAGGTATAAATACATGGGCAGTTTCACTAGTAAGATACTCTGGACAATTTATAGGTTGGACCAAAGAAGAACTGAGTCATATCGACTAGAAGACTAGGAAACTCATGACTATGCACAATACACTACATTCAAATTATGATACTGACCGACTCTATGTGAAAAGAAAAGACAGAGGAAAAGGGTTTCGTAAATGACACAATAAAAAATAGAAAAATACATCATGCAAAACATCAAAAGAATAATTACTGCAGCAAAGGACATTGAAAAAAACAAAAAACAAAACAGAAACAGAAAAAACAAGGAATAAGACGAGAAAAGAAAAATTGGAAGAGAAACAACTATACGGATGCAGCATAAAGATGACACAAAATTAGACTAACGAAAACACTTGGACATGGCTACAAAAAGGAAACCTTAACAGAGAAACTGAATCTCTAATAACAGCCGCATAATATAATGTGATTAGAACCAACCACATAAAAGAAAAGATAAACAAGACACAAGAAAACAGAAAATGCAGGTTCTGTCGACAAAGAGACGAAATAATAAACCACATAATAAGTGAATACAGGAAACTATCACAAAAAGAATATAAAAATAGACACGATCAAATCAGGAAGGCAGTAGACTGGGAATTATGCAGACAACTGAATCTTGAACACCCAGACAAAGAGTACAAGCACGAACTGGCAGCAGTACTCGAAAATGAAAGTTACAAAACTCTATGGGGCATGGATATACAAATGGATAAACCCATCCAAGCAAGGCGACCAGATGTCATAGTAGTTAACAAGAAGGAAAAGACCTGTCAGATTGTAGATGTTGCTGTTTCAGTAGACCACAGAATGAAGATCAAAGAGATGGAGAAGCGGAGCAAATACATTGAACTGGCTAGAGAGCTCAAAGGAATATGGAAGATGGAAAATGTCATGATGAAACTACTAATAGTAGGAGCGCTAGGGACAATAAAACCACTAATAGTAGGAGCGCTAGGAACAATGCTAAAAACCTTTGAAAAGAGAATGGGAGAGATTGGAATCAGAGGGATTATTGGTAAGCTACCACGGATAACAGTGATGACAACTAATAACGTGAATGAAAACGGCTGAAATATTAAGAAAACCCCTTGCATGCTAACACATGAACTGCAGACACAAACTGGCCATACAGAAACTGCTACAGATGTAAAACACAGAGAAGTATCACATGGAATCATGAAAACCGAAACAGTATATTTGTAAGTTGACCCCTTACCTTTCGCCAATTTGTGTGTGTGTGTGTGTGTGTGTGTGTGTGTGTGTCACACAAAACTGACGCCACACCAAATAGGCGAGCAGGGTAAAGGAGGATGGAAAGACCGAGGAGATAAAGCACTAACCAGACCTCCGCTACATGAGTGCAAAGAGGACTGGGATCTTGGGGAGGATTACCATAACAAGTTGTTCTCAAAGAGAAATCTTTGATGATAGCCTGTGACTATTTGTAGTGAGTAAATAATAATAATAATAATAATAATAATAATAATAATAATAATAATAATAATAATAATAACAAATAAATATTTTCTTAGATAACGTTAGCTTCCGCAATTTCAATACCTCGGCGTTTTTGCGCATTTTTTATATAAACTGTCGGCAAAATTCCAACGATAGCACGACCCTTACTCTGCATTAATAGCGATATTTTATACTGTCTCAGAAGCAGCGAACGAATTCGATTTCTCTTGAACAGTGTATATCTCCTTAAATTGAACATGCCACTTAACAACCAATAACTATATTGTAATAGCGCTGTGTACAGCACAATGATATTGACAGACCGGTTCCCACTAATTCACCGAAGTTAAGTAACGATGAGCCTGCCCAATATCAGATGGGTGACCATTTGGGAATAGCAAGCACTATACGTGCTCTCCGCTCATCTCGGCATTGTTTTCAGTCGTCATGAATTTCTACTTGTTAATGGAATAAAACAGTGTCGACTCGCAAGAGGTGTGGTTGTGATTGCGCAACTCACGTCACAAAAATTTCACGTACAAGTCACAGCATCATAAGTAATGTTCGTGGTCTGCATCGGCAACGACGGACGAACAGTTTATAGTACCACTTGTTACCCGCTTTAACGTACATACTCCCAACTCACCAGATAAGCAACAAAATCACACTCCTTCATTGATGAGGTCCCTAGATGTCGGAAAGCGTTTTTCTCTTTTATTCCATCGGACTACTGCGCATTGGAATTCCCTCGCTTCTCCCTGTTTCTCTCACTGTACTAACATGAAGTAGTTTCAATTTAATGTGAAGAGTCATTTCACTGATTAAGTCTCCTATTAAACCCAAATAGTAACCCGTTACGTTCCAAGTGGCAATATGTCTTGTTTGATGGCGAAAATGAGTAAAAAAGAGTATAAAGTTTATGTATAAAAAGTAAGGCCATCCAAGCATTTACAATACACTAGAAATCGCCTGTAGAATTTATTCTAAGCATTGTGCTGCCACATAGCGGAAGTCTTAAAGGAATCCAGTATAAATGAATAAATTAAAAACAAAAACGAAACACTAGGCTTGTGTTAGCGTTCTGGTCGATACAAAAGCCTATTTATGTACTTGTCAGCACGAAGCACGAAATGTCTTTAAAATTTATGAAGCAAGAGAATTTTTCCTGACCCCGCAAACCTTTCTTAAAGGGTTGTTGCATGGTAAGAGTCGGCCGAGGTGGCATCCGAGGCTTTTTATCGGCTGATTTTCACTGGCGGGAAGTCGAAAAAGAAAGCCATCAAACTATTAACCTTTTCTTTTCTTTCTTTTATAGCTTCTCAATACATCATAGATATGTCTTTTTCCATCTCTGTCTTTTATTTTTCTGAATTCGTCAAACTCCCACCCTTTCTCTGTTTCTTACTCGCTCGGGATCGAACTCGTGTTTCTTGATAAATTTGTTATTTCGAATCTAATATCTGTGTAGCTGTCAGTCTCGGCGGGGGCAGCGTTCACAAAAGGCCTTTTCAAGAGACTGACAGGGATACATTAGCCTTTCACAATGGTTGAACAATAAGTAACGAACATGAAGCGCTCTGATTTAGGAACAGTCGAGAAGGATATTTCCCATGAGAGAGAGAGGGGGGATATAGAGAGAGCACAATAAATACATACGCACATAGTAGGGAGACGGTATTGCTCGGGATAGTGTGTCTGAGGGTAAACCTACATTTTCTTCAAACCGGCCTATAACACAATATTACTATTTTTATTGTTAATTTTTGATGTTATGCATTATTTGGATTCTTTAGACTAGTGTTCTTATCTTGACTGTTATTTTCACAACGTTTCGACCGATATAACCTCTGACCTTCTTCAGGTGTATCTTGTCGAAATTTAGATTTTATATTAGTCAATGTTTAAAGTAGGATCAAAGGATGCACTGAACACTGATTGGAAAATATCTAATTTGGAACTAATCGGTAGCTCGTATTTTAGCCTTTGCATTAAGAGATCCAGGTCCAATCCTCAGTACAGGCAACGTGGAGAATGTGATTAAGAAATACATAAATGTTTACGCGGTTATGGTTGACGGAACAAAAAACTACTCTTCGGGATTAAATAAAAAAAAGTTTTAGTTTTAAATTCCGCATAGATTCCCACGTGCGACACTAAGATTGCCGAACTCGACGGGTATCACACATAAAAAAAAGTGAAATCGATCGAAACGTTGTGAAAATAATGTCTACTATAAGAACAGAAATTCAAATAAGCCAAATAGTTCAAATTCATCTAAAATAATTTCCGAAACAAAGTGACATAAATATAAAATACTGTTTAATAACATCATAATCTTAAGTACCCACTCCAAGGTACACCCGGCGTTTCCAGATCATTAATAAATATTTCCTTACTCATATGCACAAAGCACTATTTTTTTTTTAATAATTTACAATAAAATAATATTTTTAATTCACAATAAAATAATATTTTTAATTTACAATAAAATAATATTTTTAATTTACAATTAAATAATATTTTTAATTTATAATAAAATGATATTTTTAATTTACAATTAAATAATATTTTTATTTACAATTAAATAATATTTTTAATTATTATAATTTAAAATAAAATATGATTTAAAATAAAGTGAAGCGTCTATTTTGCTTTGTAATGAAAGTCAAGTCCAAGGATAAAGGTTAAATCCACGGTAAAGTTTTACTCTTTTGATCCAATTAAAATAAATCAATCCACGAATTTGGGTAATGAAGTTCTAGAATATACAATATACATGGTTCTTTACCTTTAAGGAGTTCGTCAGGCAAACAGGATTTACAACCTAATTGCAATACAGCTTCATATTCCAGTAGCTTCTTTCCAAGAACTGCTGGCTTTTGGATTCTATTCCTGCTGACTGTTATCTCCCTACATATTGTCTTGGTCTTTTCAAGACTAAAGCCAATAGTCATCTTCTGCCATTGCGATAACTATTCTTTGCAATTGTCACCTACTTACATTACTTACATTATGGCTTAAAGTCTCGTCTGAAGCGATTTCCATAAAATAATTGTATGTACAGTTCCAACACTGACATCAAACTGTGCACTTATTATCTTTATAAGACGCACGACGGTTCTTATCCATAAAATTTTTATTTGTCTAATCAAATATGGTGGTCTGACTTCCTTACTCCCCCCTCCACATCTTTCATCATCTCTCACAGACTCCGTACCTTCCTTAAATCTCTTAACCCACTCAAAACCTAATGCTCGATCGATTCAAGATGGTCCAAAAGAAGTCTGAAACATTCCACACGTTTCTGTGCCATTTTTACCAAGTTGAAAACAGAAATGTATTGCATGCCGTTCTTCTAAAGTGTCCTCACGTTCAGATTGCATTTTTGAAATTCACTTACTGTGACAATGAGGCTTTAGTAGATTGCATTCCAATTCCTGTTGTAGCTGTTCGTTTGAACCTAAAATAAAAATTGGTCAGTCATATCGTAAGAAACACTAATATACTGAATTTCCAAGAGTCTACGACAACTTTAAATTTCTGTACAAAATGTATGGAAACCTATTGAAGGAACCTCGTATATTCATTTCAAAATATGATTAACATTCAAAAAACGTATTGTAGCATTATGTCCCGTCCGGTTGCTGATTTTAAAATGTGACATCCCATGCTCCAACAAAAATGAACGGTTTTACATGAGTTGAATTGTATATTGCAGAAATGCAGGCATTCTCATGTTACACATTCTTGTTACACATTTTTGTTACACACTCTTGTTACACACTCTTGTTACACATTCTTGTTACACACTCTTGTCACACACTCTTATTACATATTCTTGTTACACACTCTTGTTACACATTCTTGTTACACACTCTTGTTACACACTCTTGTTACACACCCTTATTACACATTCATGTTACACACTCTTGTTATACATTCTTGTTACACACTCTTGTTACACACTCTTGTTACACACCCTTATTACACATTCATGTTACACACTCTTGTTATACATTCTTGTTACACACTCTTGTTATACACTCTTGTTACACACTCTTGTCACACACTCTTATTACATATTCTTGTTACACACTCTTGTTACACATTCTTGTTACACACTCTTGGTACACACTCTTGTTAAACAATCTTGTTACAGACACTCTTACATCTACAAAAAAACTCTCTAGCTTCTTGTAAACGCCAGAAAAGGCAGAAGACTCGATCACCTTTATCTTAAGCTTGGTCTTTATTAGTCCCCGGAATCCTTCGAATAGTAACTGTAATTCTTTTAAAAAATGCTTTTTTTCTGCACACATTCTTCAATCAAAACAACTTTCGCAACACCAAATAAATGTTTATATTTTCATTTTTTCTCCCAACCTTAAATTTGTTTTTAAAAAAATCAATCGCAATCCGAATACGACACTTACCACTACAAAGCTGCTGATTTACATCTTATTGCCATATATATTGTTATCGTCACGTTAGCCAAATGGTTACGAGACCAGGGTCCGAAGTTCGAGCCGTTTAACGCACAATACGATTACCCAATTTCTTATTGACGGGCGTAAAATAAAAACGCAAAACATTTATATGCCAGAGAATATAATCAATTTTCTTAATGCTTCATAAGAAAATTAGACCCCCCCCCAAAAAAAAAATCTCTTTACCTATCTCCCCAAACTATACTCTTACAACTATATGTTTAAAAAAAAAAGGAAAAATCGAAGCTGCAAATGACCTATACATTAGAATATACAATAAGTAAAATTTCATGGCATTGAATAACCTAATAGGATTGATGTGTCGTTACAAAACTAACCAACTAAATATCTAGATTATAATTCTTATTTATTACCCTGATTCTTCGATCATCTCATGAAGATGTAAGCTATTTTCACCTAGAAAGATAAAAATGAGCAATTGTCATTGTAAAAACCAGATAAGGTAAAATATGTAACGCTCCCAGTCTAAACATATCGCGATTAAAAGGATCATTAGTTATATTCTTGTCTCACTTCTTTATTCAAATAAATTTTACATTTGTCGAAGCGCCTCGCAATCAATTTTATTATTTTTTATATGACATAATCGCGTTGACCTAACGATTTACGTTTGATCATCAAAGTTAAGCATTGAGTCTAGTCATTACTAAAACAGATGATCATTTGAGAAAATCAGATATTGTATGCGCCCTTTCCTTATCTCGACTGTTTTTAGTTGCCTTGAATTTTGCCACTTGAATCAAGTAGTGTTGACTCAAGAGAGGTGCGGGTGTTTATTGTGCAACTCTTGCTTCACAATTACTTGGGAAGTCACCCTTACAACAGGTATATGTTGTCTTTCAAGGCTGGACGGGGACAACTTTATTGTCCCATAGATTTTTCGTTAGATCACTGATGTTAAGCAACGTTGAGTCTGTTCTGTACTAAAATGGGTGACCGTTTGGGAATCACAGGTGCTACATATGATCAACGCTTATCTACGTGTGGTTGATGATTATATTATCCTTTCCACGCACCCACTCTTACAGGAGGTATCCATTGTCTCTCAAGACTAAATGAAACCTCCTTTCTACCATTATGCCACGGACAGATATTCTTCATTTTTCAATATATATGAACCTTATTCATTTATCTATCTACGAGCATACTCCATCGTGCTTCGTCACATGCTTGAAAACAACATTTTACGCAGAAGTTTATTTTTTTAGTGTGCGGTTTCACATAGTATTTGATTAATGCATCCCTTTTTTACTTCATCAGACTCACCTCGTGAAGGATGTAGTTCTTCAGTACGCACTAATTGTCATTAACTATGAAGAGATTTTTTCCTGGGCATTATATCGTATTCGGGTGCATTTAGATTCAACGCCGAATTTATGAACAAATATTTTTACAAAAAAAGATGAAATAATTAAGTATTTTTGCAAGCCAAAATATAACGTTAAAATTTTGGAGAATAGATAGTAACTTCATTGCTTGTGTAAGTCATTAAAGATAAACTTTAAAATTTTATACGAAACACAGAAAACTACTAGTGTTTGTTGGACCTGTTTCGACGGTTATCCTTTAACAATTTGCCCTTAATTTTCACACTGATGAATTAATTTTTTTTTCATGTGTTAAGAAAACAATATGATTTATGAACTAAAGTAAAAACGGGTTTAAATATATATATATATATATATATATATATATATATATATATATATATATATAAGTGAACGTGTATGTGTGTATGTGTACATTTCCCTAGGCAATAACTATGTGAATTTTTATTCTACAGACTCGAAATTTGATATACAGGATACAGAGATTTCAGAAAATGTATGTGATTGGGTTTCGACCAGTAATTTGGCTGTTAAGGGGCCAAAGTTCAACGACATGACCTTTGAGAACTCTACCAAACTCCTCCGACAATTTTGGCTCTAAACACTTAAAATTTTAGATATAGTTCCTTGGACATGGATCTAACTTAATAACTTGATTTGAGCCTAAAACAATAAATGTTAAGGGGTCATAATAGGGGTCAAATTTTAAAAAATTTACTTTTTTTTTTTTTTTTTGCTCAGCATACACCTCCAAACACCCCGGACAACGCCGGGACCCATGCCGGTATATATATATATATATATATATATATATATATATATATATATATATATATATATATATATATTGTTTTAACAAAAACCAAGATATATAAAATTCCAGGTTACTATTTTCCAGCAATGAAGCAACCAAATAATTTTTACGATTTATTTTATAATACTGGTACAAAGACGAGCGAGATATACTTTTTGTTTTACATAAGCATTTATATGTCGCTACATATTCATGAGGATGTTTCGGTCAGCCAGTTACAGGTAACTAGAGACCTCTGCATGTGATATTACTTTTTTTTACAGAAGCATCAGCATTTATCAAGGCCAAGAGGCCACTCGAGGATAAGGGTTAAAGACTGTACAGTAGAAATTGGACAATATAGTAATCGTTAGTAATGGAAATTCTGTAAATTTGCTAACAAGTGGAACGGCTTATCAAGAACTTGTTTACGTTAGACTTGAAGACATTCATATTGTAATCATCTGGAAAGCAGGAAAACGGAAGACAATTCCACAGGCGTGCAGTTCTAAGAAAGAAGCTTTGTTCATGGAATCTACGTTTAGGTTTAGGCACAGATAACGAGTGGGGGAATTATTGATAGTGTTTTCAGCTAGACGAGTGTTTCTTGTGAATGTTTGGCGAGGGGGACCATAGACTGAAGCTCGGTCGAACACTTTCCATGAAAATAACGATACAGCAGAGACAAACTCGCAACATCTCTTCTGTGAGACAAAGGTTGCAGGGAAGAGAAAATGATATCTCCTACGAGGCTACGAAGTCTATTTTGAACTCTATCAAGGCAGGACAAGTCCTTTCTAGCAGCTCCTGCCCAGATGTGGCAACAGTATTTCATCCTTGGATGTACCTGGCTCTTATATAAATAGAGAATTGCATCAGCAGTGAGATATCTACTGGATTGATAGAAGAATCCCACCATTTTTCCATCGGCCTTGGCAACAGATTTGATGTACCTTTTCCATTTAAGATCAGAGGTAAAGGTCAAGCCCAGAAGCTTGTCAAAACTTGAGGCCTCCTCAAGACGAGAGCCATTCATTTCAACTGATGCTAGATGGGGATCAGAACGTTGATATATACAAAAGTAGAGTCCAAATGATATCTATCTATCTATCTTTCTATCTATCTCTCTCTCTCTCTCTCTCTCTCTCTCTATATATATATATATATATATATATATATATATATATATATATATATATACAAGGTGTCCACAAAGTCTGGCTATATAATCTATAGGGTGTCCACAAAGTGTTGTTACATAAACTACCGGGTTCCCATAAAGTTTGGCTGCATTATGTAGTCAGACTTTGTGGACACCCTGTATATATATATATATATATATATATATATATATATATATATATATATATATATATATACAGGGTGTCCACAATGATGATGATGATCTATTGCGTATAACGTTTAAGCATTTACTTTAGCAGTACGCAATACGTTTACACACACACATATATATGTGTGTGTGTGTGTGTGTGTGTAAACGTATTGCGTACTGCTAAAGTAAATGCTTAAACGTTATACGCAATAGATCATCATCATCATCATCATGATCATCATTATCATCAAGTGATGTCATTAGTGGTACAGGCATTGGTGGCTATGACTCTCTATCTTATCTCTCTCCTTTGAGGCATTAATGAATACATTGTTATTCGTCATGTTTTTATATTACTCCGGTATTCAGACTGTCAACGTATATTTCTCTCTGTCGTCCTCTGCTTCTTTTACTCACGATCTTTCCTGTCAAACTAATCTGCTCTATTCCGCTTTTTCTGTAGATTTGACACATGAACCGCATCTGTCTTTTTCAAACTATTCTTATTAGAGACCTTTTTGGGTTTGTCATTTCTAATATCTCTTAGTTTGTTAGATTATATAACGTTATAAAATAATACGTGTATATGTAAGCTCACGCTTGGATAGAGCAGTTACGTTAAATAATATCGCCTGCTACTTAGCATAACACTAAGCTCTTTAATTTTATTTATTGCGGACTATCATCTTGATCTTTTTAGTTGTTTCACGACGTTCCAGCAAACTATTCCTCTGGCCTTCGTCAGGTGGTAACTGTGACGGGATATGAACTCTGAATTTCCTAACTGCATTTACAGCAATTACTACCTTCCATAGTTGTTGTCGTCTCAACCACGTTTTTGGCCAAGTTAGCCTCTGGCCGGGTTTGGGTAGGATTGAAACCGCTATCTTCAGACAATGCTTACTGGAACCGTAGAGATTCAACGTCTCTGTCAACTGCGCCGAAAGGCGATCAAGGTTTAATTTTTTGGTCTTATAATTCGTTAGATTCATGTTTATTTATTATCTGATCTTCCATGGTCGGGTCCGTACCGAATGGTATATATATATATATATATATATATATATATATATATATATATATATATATATATATATATATATATATATATATAT
>NC_136498.1:98261155-98273655 GCF_053919585.1 Euprymna scolopes
AATTCATGATTAAAAGCCTTTAAAATAAAGTAAAAGAGGTGCTCCGACTTCCTTACTATACCCCACCTCTTATCATCCCTCACAACCTCTCTGCCTTCCTTCAATCTCTTATGCCACCTAAAATCTGTTGATTGATTCATGCAAGCAGTCTGAATCATTCCACACGTTTCCGTGGCATTTTTCCAAGTTTAAAACAGATTTTTTGTTGCATAACGTTCTTTCTAAAGTGTCCTCGCGTCCAGATTGTATTTTTGAAATTCACTAGCTATGGCACTCAGCCTCTAGTAGGGTGTATTCGAATTTCTGATGTAGCTTTTTATTTAAACCTGAAATGAAAAATGGTCAGTCATCTCATAAGATGTATTGTAATAACATACTGAATTTTCTAGAGTCTACAACAATTTTAAATGCCTGTAGAAAAACAGTTTAGAAATCTATTGAAGATACCTCGTATGTCTGTCCGGCAAGCAGACTTAGTAACTTAATAGACATCCTATTACAACCCTTCACCGATCAAAGTAAGAGCTACATAAGGGACGATATTCACTTCCTAAGTACTTTACTGCATACAGTAGAAAGTAGGACACTACTAGTTACATTTAACGTGTTCGTCTTTATGTGTAACTGAGAAGGTTAGTGTTGAAATTAATTGTTAGCTTGTTCAAAAGTGGACTTATAAAGTCTTGTTTAACTGGAACCACTTTACTTTAAAATGGTGGCTTTCTCTCACAGTTTAGCGACCTTTAAAAGCGTATTTGGCAAAGGTTTTGATGAGTCGATAAGACGCTATTGGCTTAAGTGACCCTGAAAAGAATAAGGCCCTGTCAGTAGGTCTACCAACATCAATTCTCTTCTCTACGTTTGACAAATCAGCCTCCCTGCACAGACACCTTTTTCGATTGATACATGCGAGATGATATCTAGAAAAAACGTGTGTGAATGTTGGTGTTTTCTGAGATGCGTCCAATTCAATCTGCAGGCTTAACGAAATATGTGGACGTATGTAAGTTGCTATTTCAAACTGAAGCATGAAAGACAAATAGAACGGTACGTGAGAGAGAGAGAGAGAGAGAGAGAGAGAGAGAGAGAGCTTGGAATTTATAATGACAATAAATAAGGACAAATATAAATACTGGGAGCCTGATACACAGAGATATTTTAAATAGCGGAAAAATCTCTCCGTATGGAATCTTGGATAAACTAAGACGTTTTACCCTCAGTGTTTGATCCCCCAGAGGGTGCAATTACGTCTCCGAATGATATATATACTAGCAAAAATACTCGTCGTATACTGGGTTCAAAAACAGCCTACAGAAAATGGACTCTGATTTATGAAAGTATGATAGGTTATGAAAAGGAAGGCTCCTGTATGGTTGACTATTATAGAAAACTGATTACATATAATGATAGAAGATTATCGAGACACAGAAATGGGTATGTTTGATCTGGCATAATGATGATTAAAATTGTGGGGTCTGCGTACGCGCCTGGTCCACAAAGTATGGAAATAAAACATTCAAACATTTTTAAAAAAAAACGTTTACAAGTGTTTTTGATATAGATGTACATAATAATACTTTGATAAGTATGTTTTAACTTACATATGGATGGTATAATAAAATTATGGCCTCCATAGAATGGAAATAGGCACAAACTTTAATAAAGACTTTTTTTTATATCTATCTGCGTAAGTATACTTTGATAATTATGTTTAAGTTTGAAGAAATATGGTATAATAAAATAATGGGGTGTTCGTTCGCACCCGACCTCCATAGAATGGAAATATATATATATATATATATATATATATATATATATATATATATATATATATATATATATATATATATATATATATATATATATATATATATATATATATATATATATATATATATATATATATATATATATATATATATATATATATATATATATATATATATATATATATATATATATATATATATATATATATATATATATATATATATATATATATATATATATATATATATATATATATATATATATATATATATATATATATATATATATATATATATATATATATATATATATATATATATATATATATATATATATATATATATTTATTGTCATTATAAATATATATATATATATATATATATATATATATATATATATATATATATATATATATATATATATATATATATATATATATATATATATATATATATATATATATATATATATATATATATATATATATATATATATATATATATATATATATATATATATATATATATATATATATATATATATATATATATATATATATATATATATATATATATATATATATATATATATATATATATATATATATATATATATATATATATATATATATATATATATATATATATATATATATATATATATATATATATATATATATATATATATATATATATATATATATATATATATATATATATATATATATATATATATATATATATATATATATATATATATATATATATATATATATATATATATATATATATATATATATATATATATATATATATATATATATATATATATATATATATATATATATATATATATATATATATATATATATATATATATATATATATATATATATATATATATATATATATATATATATATATATATATATATATATATATATATATATATATATATATATATATATATATATATATATATATATATATATATATATATATATATATATATATATATATATATATATATATATATATATATATATATATATATATATATATATATATATATATATATATATATATATATATATATATATATATATATATATATATATATATATATATATATATATATATATATATATATATATATATATATATATATATATATATATATATATAGTAAACAGCCGACTGAAAAGGATTTTTTGATTCTGAATTTATTTATAAATTTCATTTCGATTCCTGGTGACTCCTTTGTTTCTTTGTTTAGTTAGAATGGTATCCTGTTCATTCGAAAAACCGCACGAACACCAAATGAGCTGTTATTCAAATGATGGGCACGTGCTGATGTCCACGTAATTTCCCTGCCCTAAAGCTTTTATGAACGAAGCGTGGCCCTTTTTTATGACAGACCAACTTTCCACCGGAAATGATGCAAACCTAAAACTGCCTCTCGTTTCTTCTAAAAACTATCAGGCAATATTGTTATATTTTTTGATTTGGTAGGGATAGTCTGGATGAGATGGATTAAAACTTAATTCTTACTTAACTTGCCAATTTCAAATATGTTTTGTTCTTGAGGTAATTTTCGAGCATTTATCGATAAGCAACTCTATATATAAAATTATGTATGTTTATATGTTTTTATATTTCCAACAAACGGATCATTATGAATGTTGGAACACAACTAATAGAAGTAAATAGGGATAAGATGGGCTATATGCAGTTTGGATTAGCACTTTTACAAAGGGAGCTACGAGGAATGAAAACCTTTCGTAAAACTTTTGATCCCATTGATTTGTGTAAAATTTTCATCATGTGGATTATCTATCTATATATGTATAAAAGTAAAATTGTCTGTGTGTGTGTCTGTCTGTGTTTGTACATTTCCCCACTAAATTACTCTGTCAATTTTCAGTCTACACACTTGGGATTAGACTTGCGTATTGAGATTTTAAAAAAATCTTTTTACTCGTTTTTTCGGACAGAAATTTGGCTGTCAAAGGGTCAAAGTTCAACGATTTGATCTTTGAAAACTCTACCAAACTCCTTTGCCAATTTTGGATCTAAACACTTGACATTTTAAATGTCAGTTACCTGGACATGGATCAAAGTTTTTAATTTGATTTGGGCCCAAAACAATGAATGTTAAGGGGTTAAAACTGAAGTCAAAGTTTTAAAAAGAAATTACCTCTGCGGTCCCTACCAAATTACTCAGCCAATTTTTGGTCTAAACATTTGAAATTTTACATAAAGTGCATTCAGACATAGAGCAAGCTTTTTAATCGGTTTTTTGACCTTGGCCCCCAAGGGGTCAAAGTTCAAAATATTTGACATTTGCGATCTCTTTCATACTATTAAGTCAATTTTGGCTCTAAATATTTGAAATTATACATAAAGTGTATTCAGACATGCAGCAAGCTTTTTAATCAGTTTTAGGGGCGAAATTTTGGCTGTCAACAGGTCAAAGTTTACAGAGTTGACCTTTGCAGACTCTACTAAACTCCTTCGCCAATTTCTTAGTCTAAACACTTGAAATTTTAGATGTAGATTACCTGGACTTGAGTAAAACTTTTTAATATATATACATATGCACATAAAATTATGAACAGTGCATAGGACTCGAGTAAAGCAAGGCTGAACTGCTAGTATATCTATAAAAGTAAAATTGTCGCTGTGTGTGTCTGTCTCTGTGTGTACATTTTCCTACCAAACTACTCTGTCAATTTTAAGTCTGCAAACCCGAGATTTGACATAAGGGGTATTGAGAGTTGTGAAAATCTTTTTAATTGATGTTCGGTGAAAGATTTAGCTGCTAAGGGGTCAAAGGTCAACTATTTGATCTTTGAAAACTCTACTAAACTCCTCCACCAATTTTGGGTCTAAACCCATGAAATTTTAGATATAGGTTGTTTGGACATGGATCAAACTTTTTAATTAGATTTGAGGCCAAAACAATGATTGTTAAGGAGTCAAAATTGGGGTCAAAGTTTTTAAAAAAATTACCGCTAAGATCTGTACCAAATTACTCAGCCAATTTTCGGTTTAAAAGTTCGAAATTTTGCATAAAGTGTATTCAGACATAGGGCAAGTTTTTAAATTGTTTTGGGCCGAAAATTCAGCTTCTAAGGGGTCAAAATTCGAAAGATTTGACCTTTGCGGTCTCTAGCATACTATTCAGCCAATTTTGGGTCTCTACACTTGAAACTTTAGATGTAGATTACATGGAGATGGACCAAATTTTTAATTATATTTGAGCCAAAAACAATAAATGTTAAGGGGTCAAAATTGAGGTCAAAATTAAAAAAGAGTTTAACCTCTGCGGTCTCTACCAAATTACTCAACCAATTTTTGGTGTAAAAATTTGAAATTTTACATAAAGTGTATTCAGACATAGGACAAGATTTTTAATCATTTTTTGGCCGAAAGTTTGGCTGCCAAGTGGTCAGAGTTCAAAAGATTTGAGATTTGCGGTCTTTAGCATACTATTCAGCCAATTTTGGGTCTAAACACTTGAAACTTTGCATAAAGGGTATTCAGACATGCAGCCAGCCTTTTAATCCGTTTTGGGCGAAAATTTGGCTGCTAATGGGTCTAACTTGAAAGAATTGACCTTTGCAGTCCCTACTAAACTTCTTCGCCAATTTTGGGTCTTAACATTTGAAAATTTAGATGCGGGTAACCTGGACATGAGTCAAATTTTATAATATATATATATATATATATATATATATATATATATATATATATATATATATATATATACATGTGCACAATAAGTTATGAACAATACATAGGGCCCGAGTAAAGCCGGGCTGAACTGCTAGTACATAATAAATATTTCTCAAATTTTAATTAATTTTATGTATTTTGATTCGGGTTTTACGGGTCTAAATATGAGCACATGCTAATATTTTGACTCGTAAAAGTCCATCCATTGTCACTAGACACAAAGCAAACAAAATCCCTTATCGCCTTCAAAATTTAAACATTTTATAGAACAAAAATTCATTACAAAATTTTGATCAGGATTGGAATAAGGAATAATACCATAACGGTTAGTAGCATATTCTAATTTTAATCTTTGTAAAGAAACTTAAAAATGGTGTAAAACTTCTCTGTTCAGGTAATCAATTTTACCTTTCTTAAGACGAGTAGTATATATATATATATATATATATATATATATATATATATATATATATATATGGGGTGTGCGTGTGTTTTTTTGTACGGTGATAAAACTTAAAAAGAAAGAAAACAACATACGGTGGACCCCCGACATACAAGATTACTTCGTTCCCGGGTGAAGGTCGTATCTCGAATTAAAATGGCACCATTCAGGAGATGTAGTGAAACACGATACACGCGACCACCTAGCTTTTGCATCTGGAAACTCGTAACTTGGATTTTCGCTCGTATGTAGGGGAGGATTTTTTGCTCTGAAGCCATCTCGTATCTCGAATTTCTCGTAACTCGGGTAGCTCGTATGTTGAGGATCCACTGTAATAAAGATGGACTTTGGCTCCGAAATATATTTATACATTTCAACCCAGTAAACTATTTGTTTATTTTCCTAATATTACGTTGTGATTTGGCTTTTAAGCGCACTTGATGCGTATTTTATTTTATTCAAATTAAATTATTGTTTCTAACTCACATTCTTAACGATATTCTCGTGTTGTCTACGCACTGTTCTAACATTTGAAAACACAACCGCTAAGATACAACACGCGGCTCTTTACAAACAGACTTTTGTTTCTCCAACCTTACAACATGGCAAGAAGAGGAAAAGAAAAAGAAAGAAAGAAAACAGTATGCTGAGGATGAACTCTTCACCTGTTAGTTCCGTAACGTCATCATCAAACGCACACGTCACCTAACTTGTGACCTCTGATTATTTTGTTTATATTTCACTTAGCTAAATTCTTTAAATATCTTCAGCTAGACCCATTTTTACATTCCAGAACCAATTTTTTTTACAAAGAAATCACTAGTTATAAAGGCCCGAGGGCCACTCGAGGATAAGGGTTAATGGGTATACATTAGTCAATGTGATTATAGCGTAGTAAACATAAGTAGTGGAATTTTGTAAGTTGGATTACTTAGGGGGACGGTTCATCAAGAACTTGTTTACGTTGGACTTGAAGACAATCAGATTGTAGTCAGCTGGAAAGCAGGCCAACGGAAGAGAGTTCTAAAGGCGTACAGTTCTAAGAAAGAAGCTTTGTTCATGGAATGTATATATAGGTTTAGGCACAGATAAACAGTATGGTTTTGGCTAGACGTGTGTTTTTCGTGAAAGTTTGGCGGGGGAGACCATAGATTGGAGCTCAGTCGAGCACCCGCCATGAAAATAACGATAAAGCAGAGACAAGCTCGCAACGTCTCTTCTATGGGAGAGGGGTTGTAAGGAAAAGAAAATGGCATCCCCCACTAAGCTACGAAGTCTATTTTGAACTCTGTCAAGGCAGGATAAGCTACATTCTAGCAGCTCTAGCCCAGATGTGGCAACAGTATTACATTCTTGACCGTACCTAGCTTTTATATAGGTAGAGAATTGCATCAGTAGTGAGACGTAAAATTTTGATTCATTCGTTTTCAATTCATAAATGTACAAGTTGTACAGTCAATGTTTTCTACGATAGTATGCGACATTGATGATATGTCAAGGTAAATCAAAAGAAATTACTCGTGTATCTGGATCTGTGTTTATGTCCAAAAACAATAATAAAAAACAAAGAAAAATGCTTGACTCATTGAAGAACTTTTACTCTTAGATTAAGCCCATTCTCTCATTTCCATTCATTATCAAATAAAACAGCAATACTCTAAAGATATTTCTTTTGTTTCGTCATTTTCTCTTTTTCTTCTCTTGTTCACGAGCTATTTGTATATATTTTATATACAGTTAGTTTTAATTCTGTCAGATGTGCAATTCTTAATTAATTCTAAGACTCAATCTCTTGGAGGTAGATCGCATTGAATCTAAAAACTGGCTCATATATTCACTGTTTGGTCAACTCGATGTAATTAATCGAATTTCGTATTGGTCAATACAATTGTTCTCAGTTCGTGAATCAGTGTCTTGCGAGCAGAATCGTCGTTCTGACTTATCCATAACTTATAGTTGCTCTAATAATTCTGGAGTCAAATGAACTATTTCTCATTCTTTGAACTTGAGATTGTGGAGTTAAATTTTCTTTATGCCTGGGAAATTTTCCCGTTTCCTTTTGTGTTTTTTTATGTGTTCTTTTGTACTCTTATGTGTTGTTGACAAACGTGGGCCAATCATCAATACGGTCTAGTTAAAACCTTTACAATCGCTTATGAGCTCTCAAAATCTTTTTCATTACTCGAAATTTGCTTGTGCAGCTCGTTTTATAGTGGGTATGGCTTGGGCTCGGGAACTCAACCGCTACGCGATATCCAATACAACCTCAGACTCAGGTGTTGAATCCCATTATTCCTAGCCACATCGAGCAGACACGTATCAGCAAATGACCTCCCGACACCGAATAATGTGACAAGATGATAATCATGCCAGATCCTATCAGAGCTGGGAAAGAATGTCCAAACCTAAAACATGAAGTTTTCCACTCAATAGCAACGTCCTTATGTTGCTATTTTTTTTTTTCAAATCTCATTTTCATCAGTTACCATATTTAGTTTGGTATTAGTATTTCATTCAGAAGAGAAAGGATTGAACCTAGAACCATCGCCTTGACAGTCAGGATATATATACATATTAAGTGAAAGATGAGGTAAAATGTTTAGAAATAACTTTATTGGATCATCAGAATAAGGAAAACGCAAGGGGAAAAATTAAGGAAAATCCTCTTTAGGCCATGTCATTTCGAAGCTAAATGCTTCTCATCAGAAAGTGAGAATGACCAGAATCTTCTTTATTGTACTGATGATGTAAATAAAATTATATGTAACTTTTATGTCTCATATTTCATTTAATATTATTTTTTTGCTGCTCTTAATAGTGTTGAGCTTTTCTTATCGCCTTGTTGAAGATCTATTCTTTGATAACTTACTTATTTATACATACACACACACATACACACACACACACACACACACATATATATATATATATCTGTTACACATAAATGAATACATATTCATCTAAAATAAGCAAATGGATGATCAAATAATTTCCCATATTTACTCAATAATATAATTTAATTGATTAATTAATTAATTTATTTATTAATAGTTGATGTTTTACTTACACACTTTCATTTTATTTAATTCTATTGAAAATGCTATTTTATGAAGTAAAAACCATTTTTGATAGAATTAATTTGTTTATACTTTATATTTATATTAACCATTACATTTATATTAACCATTATACTATACTAGCATGGGCGCCCAGCGTTGCCCGGGTGTTTGGATGTGTATGTTGAGCAAAAACAAAAAGTGGTAGTAGGAAGGCAGGCTCGATCCCGAACCGCAAAGGAGGAAAAGAACGGGGTAAAACCTAACGTTTATGCTGTTACGACCACCGCCAAACCGGAAGCGACATTTGTTTAAATTAAGGCTAGACAATCTAAAGGAGAGGATAACTTTAAAAAATATCGGCAAAAAACTGACCCCCCCTGTAGAAAAGTGCCTAGTTGAAGGGGAAGATATTAATGTTTTAAGGCAATTTTTCGATATTTTGTCCTATGAAAGATCGAACTTTAAAATGATACTGATCTTGGTAAAATCTGTCGCCTCTATTGAAAGTTTAAGGCAGACATGCAAACAGACATACATACATACATTTATATATTGGCAACTAAAAATTTTCGATCCAAACTAATAAAAAAGCTTGCCCTATCTCTGAATACCCTTTATATAAAATTTCCAATATTTAGACCAGAAATTGTCTGAGTAATTTGGAAAAGACCGCAGAGGTCATTTTTTTAACTTTGACCCCTAATATGAACCCTTAAAATTTAATGTTTTAGGCTCAAATAAAGTTATTAAGTTAGATCCATGTCCAAGGAGCCTATATCTAAAATTTCAAGTGCGTGGACCCAAAATTGTCGGAGGAATTTGGTAGAATTCTAAAAGGTCAAATCGTTGAACTTTGACCCCTTAATCGACAAATTTCTGGCAAAAAAACGATCACATCGATTTTCCCAAATCTCAGTACCCTGTATATCAAATTTCGAGTCTGTAGACTAAAAATTGACAGAATTATTTCGTAGGGAAATGTACACAGACA
The DNA here is from genome assembly GCF_053919585.1 of Euprymna scolopes. Taxonomy (NCBI): domain Eukaryota; kingdom Metazoa; phylum Mollusca; class Cephalopoda; order Sepiida; family Sepiolidae; genus Euprymna; species Euprymna scolopes. The sequence continues at coordinate 98,271,155 of NC_136498.1, forward strand.
CACAAACATACAAACAGACACACAGACAGACACACAAACGCGTTCAGGTTTATATATATATATATATATATATATATATATATAGTAAGCAGCCGACTGAAAAAGATTTTTTGATTCTGAATTTATTTATAAATTTCATTTCGATTCCTGGTGACTCCTTTGTTTCTTTGTTTTGTTAGAATGGTATCCTGTTCATTCGAAAAACCGCACGAACACCAAATGAGCTGTTATTCAAATGATGGCCACGTGCTGATGCCCACGTGATTTCCCAGCCCTAAAGTTTTAATAAATGAGGCGTGACCCCTTTTTATGACAGACCAACTTTAAACCGGAAATGATGCAAACATAAAACTGCCACTCAGTTCTATTTTTAATAAACTATTCGACCGAATTGTTTTTTTTTTGTCTTTTTATTTTTCTTCTTTTTTTTGTCTTTTTTAAATTCTTTTATTCTTTTATTCCTTTATTCCAATGAAAACCGGTTTTTAATTAATTATTTTTGACTTAAAATATTCCCACATTAAACACAACAATTGAGAAATTATAATTTTGCACATAAAACAAATCAACCCATAGAAGTAATTACACACTTAATTATATATAATAGGTTTTCCTGGTCGTATATATATATATATATATATATATATATATATATATATATATATATATATATATATATATATATATATATATATATATTGGTGTGTGTATATATGTGTATGTATATATTTGTGTGTATTATATATATAAGTATATATGTGTGTGTATATATACATATGTATGTGTGTATATATATACATACATACATGTGTGTGTATGTGTGTGTATGTGTGTTTGTGTGTGTGTGTGTGTTTTTATAAAAATGGTGTTTGAGCACTATAAATGTGGTGAAGAGATGTTTATCTGAAATAGACATTCGGCGAGGTTATTTGCGGGCATCGCTTCCGTGGTCGAGTGGTAGAACTGCCGACTGTTAACACGACGGTTCTACTGCCAATCCTTGGCTTGGGAGAGGTGCTAGTCTAGCGGCACTGATAAGTTGTGATATAACGAAACAGGACTGTATGTCGATGACTACAAATATACATATATATAATAGGACAACAAGAGTATGAAATGAAGACACAAACCTATATATTTGTAGATATAGAATGTGTCAGTTATTGAATAATGGAATACAAGCAAAATTTGGGGGATAGAAGGGACTCTTTATGCCAAGGCATTTCGAAGCCTAATGCTTCTCATCAGAAGAGTAGAGAAGGTGCTAGGTAGCATGGGGAAGATGCGGCGTCTAGCGTTAGGTTCATTAGGGATGAAAAAGATTAAGAGCAATTATAGAATGATGGGGGAAGCTTTATTGAATTCTAAATAAATAAGAGAATGTATATGTGGAATGTTTTCTGCGTACAATTGAGCGGATATCCTTATTTATAATGTGGATATATTTCATCGAGTATCATTTCTTAGTGAGTGTTTTTGAATTTCCGGAATGTTATTTTATTTTTCTGAAGCATTTTTTTTTTTTAATTTATTCCATTAACTTATGTGACTTTCTATGATATGTTCCTTTCTTTGATAATTTGTGTGATGGCAACATGAGCTATATGCACAGTGGAACACGTGAAAGACGTATACGGAAAGATATATATAAAAATATAAATATAATAAAAATATCAAGATTGTGGATTGAATTTTGTGATAACTGAAATGAAAACTTACACTACACATTTGCTGATATATTTCTGTTCAAACTGAAAACCAAGTAAATTTCATCAAGCCATCATTTTAAAGCTTTATTTCAAGAAGAAACATGTAATTAGTTGTATTATTCAATAAGATAGGGTTAATTCGATTACATGGCCAACCGTCACATCTTGATTAGTTTTCGTATTATTTGTAGTCTTCAAACTACTATCATTCGGAGTGTTATTTTCACGTTTCGGTCGATGTTATTTTACCGAGCTCGGGAATCTTTATGTTGAACTTGGCCATTTTTCTGCCGAACTCGGGAATCTGTACGGAATTCCACAGGAAACTCTGTATTTAATCCACGTGTGCAGCATACTCTCATTCCGTTAGCCATGACTGGGTAAAAGTCGTAAATAACTGGCTGACGAAACGGGAGCATGTTTACCCCGTGGATTAATAAACGGTTCCGTTCGAAATTCCGTGAAGATTCAGGAGTTCGACAGAAAGATTTCCAAGTTCGACAAGAGAAACCTAGAGAAGGTCGTAGGTTACATCGACCAAAACATTGTTAAAATAACAATCAAGAGCTGTAATCTAAAAATCCAAATAATACGAATAATTAATCTTCATCTCAAAGATGCAGAAACATCGATTAGTTTTATTTTTAATTTAATTTTTTTTCTTTCCTTTTCCAATATTCAAAAGTCAATCCTTTAGAGATAATTCTAATTAAGTGAAATCAATGACTTGGTGATCTTTATAACTTTCCTAATAAGCTTTCATTCCTTCGTCTTATTATGTGGAATAAAACA
>NC_136498.1:98278655-98403655 GCF_053919585.1 Euprymna scolopes
CTTTTTCAACGTTGACATCTTGGCAGCAAAATTGTCGCCCAAAAACTGATTAAAAAGCTATCCACATGTCTGAATACCCTTTATGTAAAATCTCAAATGTTTAGACACAAAATTGGCTGAATAGGTTGCTAATGACCACAAAGGTAAAATCTTTTGAACTTTGACCCCTTGGCAACCAAATTTTCTGCCAAAAACCTATTAAAAAGTTTGTCCTATATCTGAATACACATTATGTAAAATCTCAAATGTTTAGACCGAAAATTGGCTTAGTAATTTGGTAGCAACCGCAGATGTCAATTTTTTTTTTATTTTACCCCAATTTTGACCCTTTAATATTATTGTTTTGGGCTCAAATCAAATTAAAAAGTTTGATTCCTGTCCAAGTAACCTACATTTAAACTTTCAAATGTTTGACCCAAAATTGGCGGAGGAGTTTTGTACAGATTTCAAAAGTTAAATCGTTGAACTTTGACTTTTTTTACAGACAAATTTCTGGGCGAAAACCGATTAAAAAGATTTTCCCAAATCTCAATGCACTTTATGTCAAATCTCGATTCCGTAGACTGAAAATTCACACACAGAGACACACACACACAGGCAATTTCACTTTCACACACACACACACACACACACACGCACGCACGCACACGCACACGCACGCACGCATATATATATATATATATATATATATATATATATATATATATATATATATATATATATATATATATGTATATATATATAAACTACATTTCCTTATTTTTTATTTCGATTCCACTCCTCACTCTTTGTTATGTATTTTGCTTTTGCCCAGAAAATTTGACTGGACAAACAAAATGGTTAACATATTTCGTTTTGTTTGCATACTGAGTTTTACTTCCTCCAGTTTCATGTTTGAAATAGGATTATGCAATTGTGTACGTGTATATATGTGTGCAACAGCTTTTAAAACTATTTCAATCTAGCTCGACTAAAAATAGAACCAATAATAGATTCTGAAAACAAAACACACACACGCACACACACACACACACACACACACACACACACACACACACAACCAACAGTCACCTAATAAAGCACTGAGTTTTACTCAAGTAGCGAAAATAAAGTTAAGAACGCGGTGGTGTAATTCAAAACTTTGCAATCTACTTCATAAAAACGCATGCCCAACTGGTCTTTAATTTCCATGGCTCATTCCCATTTTGGCAACTAGCGAGAGATGAAATTCAATCAAAAAATGATTTTATTTTAGTTTTTTAGTCGCGTTCAAGCGACTCTATAAGTCACTGCGTTTGTCGGTCGGTCGGTCTTTCGGTCGGTCTGTCCGTAACACTTTTGTGCTTGGCATTTTTGATCAAAGGTCTGTTGTTAATAGATGCTGTTCTTAGCTTTTTAAGCTTTTCTTGGCTTTTTGGCCAAGATCAAAGTGTAGTATCTTTCTTACTACATGCTGTACTTATGTTTGTTGCTTTGTGATATAATGTGGGGGATCACTCTTCTGTATTAGTTTAATGTAAAATGATCATCCACTTTACAACCAGACAGTCTCAAAGCCATTCAAGTCATTCTCCAGATCATTCAAGTTGTTTTTGAAGGATTCCAGTTATTTTTTAAGCACTCAAGTCATTCTTAAGGTCATTCAATCCATCCTTAAGTTAATTAAAGTCATTCTAAATCATTTACTTTTTATTTATTTAAGTCATTTCAGCCCATTTTTCGGTCATTTTAGTTTATCTTTAAAAATTTCATGTCAATCGTACATTCACGCATTCATTCATTACACGAGAGCACGCGACTAATGGCTATCGGCCTTGTTCTGTTTCACAGTAATTTTATTCGATTCGCTGTTTACGATTAATTGAACACAAGTCACCATTTTGCTAAAGGTGAGTTTATAATTTTGTTTGATCTCTCTGTTTTGTGGCACATCAAACATATTTCTTTGTATGATCAATTGGTGTACCTCCTATGAAAATGGATTCAAACGTTTCGTATTATTAAATCGTCTAATGATTCCTCGTATTTTGTGTGGTATAAGCAGAGGCTGGGGGCATATTTGGGGGCAAGGGGTTATAAAATGTCTTGCCGTTTCAATTACCATTCAGGGGTCAATCCTGGGCCCAACTCTCTTCCTGATCTACATCAATGACCTCCCTAAACACATACTTAAATCATTCGTTGACATCTATGCTGATGACACGACCATCTACGGCAACACATCAAAGGCTGTAAATGACAAAGTTCTCTCTGATTCTCTCTCCTCTGATCTCGAGCGCGTGGTTCAGTGGGGGAAGATGTGGCTGGTTACCTTTAATGAATCCAAAACCAAACTCCTATCCTTACATCATCACGCTCTGATCCCCATCTGGCATCAATTGTGATGGATGGCTCTCGTCTGGGAGAGGCCCCGTGTTTTGACAAGCTTCTGGGGTTGACCTACTCCTGATCTGAAATGGAACACGTACATCAAGTCTGTTGCCATGGTCGCTGGAAAGATGGTGGGATCCTTCTACCGCTCCAGAAGATATCTCACTACTGATGCAATTCTCTATCTATATAAAAGCCAAGTACGTCCAAGGATGGAGTACTGTTGCCATATCTGGGCAGGAGCTGCTAAAAACAGCCTATCCTGCCTTGACAGAGTACAAAATAGACTTCGTGGCTTAGTGGGGGATACACTTTTCTCTACCCTGCAACCTCTCTCCCACAGAAGAGACGTTGCGAGCCTATCCTTGTTTTATCGTTATTTCCATGGCAGGTGCTCGTCTGAACTCCAATCTCTGGTCCCCCCTCGCCAATCTTTCACGAAAAACACCCGTCTAGCTGAATCCACTGTGAAAAACTTCCCCCACTCTTTATCTGTGCCTAAATCAAAACGCGGATTCCATGAACAAAGCTTCTTTCTTAGAACTGCACGCCTGTGAAACTCTGTTCCGTCTGCCTGCTTCCCATCTGACTACAACTTGGATGTCTTCAAGTCCAATGTTAACAAATTCCTAATGAACCGCCCCCTTAAGTAAACACTTCATCAAATCTCTCTTAAGTAAACACTTCGTCAAATCTCCACACTAACGTAATGTACTTGCAATAACCCTTATCCCTGAGTGGCTTCCGGGCCTTGATAAGTGGTGATCACTGTGTAAAAAAAAAAAAAAGTTCACATAGTCTTCCGTCCATGCTTTTGTTTTATTTTTGCTGCAGTTTCCATATATTAGTGTTCGTAGTTTATATATATTTGTTTACGCATTTAAGGATTAAACTGTATAGTTTCAGTCTCTCCTTCGATTCAAATTTCTCTTACTCTTTTATTTTATTCTTTTTTTATTTTTTATTTTCACTATTATTATATTACGCTGACTTGATTTTTTTATGTTTCAGATTTCTTTAAGTTCTCTTGCTAGTTCTTCCTATCTTCTTCGTTTGATGTCTATGTAATGTTGTGACCCTTTCCGCTGTGATCATAGCGTAGTTTCTGTGTTAACTGTGGCAAGCAGAGCCAAGAGTCAAAACATCTATATATTAATACGATAGCGTGTGTGTTGTTTTTTTTTTGTGTCACGCTTACATCCGGGTCGTTTAATTGTTATGTTCTCCTATTTCTTGTCATAAATAATTTTACCGAGAATTCTTCATAAGTTTTGGTTTCGGTTTCAACTATAGCTGATGGCACTTAAATCATCTATTTTTTTATAAGTAATTTTATCAAGAATTCTTCATAAGTTTGGTTTCGGTTTCAATTATGGCTGAAGAAACTCAAGTTATGTATATATACATATATTTTTTTCATAAGTTTTTATTTCGGTTTCGATTCAAGCTAATGCAACCAAGTCATATGGATATATTTTTTTATTTTTGAAATCGAAAGTTTACAATATATAAAAATCGACAAAACATTTATGACTTACGACCGGGCTTTGTCGGGCGTTCGTGCTAGCTTAGATAAATACTTTTGTAGTTTTAACAAAAAAGCTACAATAATATCAGAGCATCTCCATTTACACTAACATCTACAGAATTCCAACATCAATATATTACATATGAATGAGTCTCCTGTGGAATTTCCACAGGTCCCGGTATTATTATTATTATTATTATTATTATTATTATTATTATTATTATTATTAATAATAATAATAATAATAATAATAATAATAATAATAATAATAATAATTGATTCAAGCGACGGCAGGTCGCTTGATTAATTATTATGATTAGAAAAATAAACAATTATATTGGAAAAAGTGATTGACGGCTGAAATAATAATAATAATATCGCTACAAAGGAATGTGAAAATAGAAAATAGACTTAAACATGACTTTTGGTTGCATAAACAAATAACTAGGTTAAGGGTACATCAGCTGTTGGTCTGAGACACGTAATGAGATGTAGATTTGGGGAGATTCTAGGCGGTCGTTAGCTGGACATCAGACAGAATGGACGACTTAAAAGGGGGAGTTAGTCTCTCCATGACGCAGGAAGCGGCGTTCCTCAGGCAGCCAAGATATAAAGACATTGTAATCTTTGAAGATGTCAACCGAAATCATGAAAATAAATGTTCGTAAATAATTCAGTAATGTGTTGTATTATTTACATCTGTTAAGAAGAACTGCTTGTCTACAACTGTTTCGATACGTCTACGGCAATCGTTTCCTGTTAGAACTGTTGCATAAATGTTAAAGTCTACACACTAGACGATCAACTAAATGTTACTGCGTATATACATACACGCATTACACGTACAGATAAAATATAAACTCCACTATTCAACATGGACGTCGTTATAGAACATATTCATATACACACACAACGTAACATCTATCCTATGATTAGCTGACCAACAATTTATCATTTTTTCCTTATTGTTAACTATTATGACATCCAGTCAGATGATTGGATGAATTTATCTGTAGCTCCATAGATAACATGATTTTTATGATTTTCGTTTTCCAGAACTGTTTTGTTTTTTGTTTTTTTGTTTTTTTGTTTTACTTGTGTGGTGAAAGTGTAGATTAATGGATTTTTACTCTACCCTATCGTTTGCCTTAAATTATCCAATATTTTTATACGTTTGTTCTTATTCAACTTATGATTGCCCAGTATTACATGATTATCTCAGTTGGTTTCCTCACTTAATATGTCAGCTATTTTCGTCAGTATGATGCCAGTCGTCCTTTAGATTTCAATGTACTTTTTGTCGGCAATTCCGGAACTTAAAATAATTCTTATTTTAAGGATGTGTTCCATGATCAGTATTCAACTTCGTTCGCTGACAAGTTCCATGCATTCGTTTCGTCCCTTTTGAACGAGTAGATCCATTATCCGAAGTAGATTATGATTTTCGTTCTTCTTTATTGGCTACGGTTTTTGTCTTTCAAATTCAGCTGCATTTTCAAAATTCAAACGTTTGCATAGTTACCAGTGGATTTCCTTCCACGCGTAATCAAATCAGTTTTTCTTACTAGTTTGGCTAATTCCTGTCTTGTTTTACACAGGATCGAAATTTACTGTCTTGGATCTTGTCTAACATCCTCCATCACCACTACCAGTAACGCCACTACCTCTTCCTTTTCCTGTTCCTACTCCTCCTTCTTCTCCCCCTCCTCCTCCTCCTCATCATCATCATCAAAACCAACTGCAGCATCAGCAACATCAATAGCAAGAGTAACAAAAGCAGCAATAGCATCATCATCATCATCATCATCATCATAACCACTACTATCATCATCAGCAGTATCAGCAGCAGGGGTAGTGGTAGTAGCAGTAACGGCCAGGTAATAATAATAATAATAATAATAATAATAATAATAATAAACCGGCAGCAGTAATGAAAAATTAAAATCACAAAATCCTATGGGTCATGGATATACAAACGGATAAACCCATCCAAGCAAGAAGACCGGCTGTCATAATGATTTACAAGAGGGAAAAGTCCTGCCAGATACTAGATTTTGCTGTGCCATCAGACCACAGAGTGAAAATCAAGGAGAATAAGAAGCGGAGCAAATACACGGAACTGGCCAGAGAGCTCAAAGAGATCTGGAGAATGAAGAAAGTAAAAATAACACCACTAATAATAGGAGTGCAAGGAACGATACCCAAAAACTTTGAAAAAAGAATGGGAGAGATAAGAATCAGAGGGATGACCGAGAAAATACAACGAATTTCAAGTATGAAAACTGCAGAATTATTAAGGAAACCCCTTGAATGTGGAGACTAACACTACACATAGACTACATACAAACTGGACACAAAAATGGCTTCAGATGCAAAACACAAAGTAACATCTCATGAAAACTGAAACTACAAATGAAGAAATCGCGACCACCGTTTTTCCTGTGAGTATCACCATAAACAGGCACCACATCAAATAATGAGGGTCAAGGAGCAGAAGAAGACCGAGGATAGAAAGCACAAGCCAGATCTTCATTGGAGATGTGCAAAAAAGACTGGGACCTTGGGGAGGTTTATTGCCAACAAAATTCCAGTGAAGACCAATAGTCGACCCCAACACGAAATCAATGGTAAGCTTCTGTTGCGATAACGTAAATTAATTTGCAAAGTTTGTCGAAATGGTTGGAGAGTATTGGAAATCGGGGCGGAGGACTTGTTGTCACTCAGACTCCAGGAAACACTATTAGTTGTTCTCATAGAACAATCTTTGATGATAGCTTGTGTGAATACTCCTATCGAGTAAATAATAATATTAATCACATCATCATTATCATCATTAGCTGCAGTAGTGGCATCATTTATCACGGTCACATCATCATCGTGATCGTCATCAACATCTCTTTGTCGGAAGACCTTTACATATCAATGTGACCTGTTTGTCTGTCAATCAATTACGTAGAATGTATTTCGCCCTTCCCATTAATCAGCCAACCAACTATCTGTAAATTCTATCGACAAAAACTTACAGTCCCATAATTCCGGCAACTGTTTACGAGCGAAACGCGGTCTATCACTATGAGCACGTTAGATGCTTTAGAAATAATTAATAATATATAAAAACAGAAGCACGTTTAGCAACAGAAAACTGGAAGGGGGTTAAACAGTCTGTTTGCGATAATTGCCCGATCCCCAATCGTAAATGTCAGTCGAAAAGTCCTCTCTTAAATTATGTACTGTTTTTGTTGTTTTTCTTACATTCGTGGATCCTTCGTTTCCAGCGCCATTTTTTTGTAGCGCAAGATATGAGAATAATGATAAAAACAAACGAAAAAACAAAATTGCGAACATTAGTTATCTCCCTTGTGGGATTTTGGCAAATCACAAAGCGACCATTATAGTTATTTTCGCCATTCTCTTCCAGGAATTCGTTCTTGTTAACCGCGGCATTTAATATGGCAAAAAAGCAAAAAAAGATCCGAGATATTTGCCAATTGGTGAATGGGAAAGTTCGGCTGCACAAATGTTTTGTTGTTTTGTTCCTTGAATTTTAATCTTGCTTATTCGCTGACTCTTTTATACACTAGCTAATACACACGCACACACACACACACATACACACATACGCATATATATATATATATATATATATATATATATATATATATATATATATATATATATACATATATATATGTATATATTAGGTAGCCGTCCGGCATTGCTCGGTCGTAAAGTACGCTTAAATATGATATTTTGATTAATGCGTATTTCGTATTTATTATTTTATTGGACCCAATAGTTTAAGTGGCTTCAAAAGTTTATAAAAAAATGACTCGCTCGCCACCACCGAGAATCAAAACCAAAACGTTTACCTTACGATTTACTTTTTCCTTTGAAGTTAATGACTGAGCTATGGAGACATGTTTTCTGCAAGGCTAAAAATTAAAACATGAACAATAGCTGTTAAGTTGCGCATACATAATCGTAATACCGTCGTTCGACCTTCACCTATAAAATTCGATTTTTTTTTATTTTCACACTTTTTCACCGATTTAATATAAATTACACATGGGTTCGAATACCCTATATATTAATTTTCATGTCCGTAGACCAAAAATTGACGGAGTAGTTAGAAAGGCAAAATATTTTAAACAAATATATATACGTATATATATATATATATATATATATATATATATATATATATATATATAAAGTTTGCGTTTACTATAACATTTTTACGCAAATATTATGCAAGAATAAACCATGTAGAATATTTGCATTAATATTACGTAGAATATCTACATTAATATAATTACACGTAACAGTTAACTACATATGATCACCCCATGAGAAAACCGAATAAAAATAATAGGGAATTAATTAAAATGAATGCTTAAAATAATATGCAAATTAGGTAGATTTTTGACAGATAAATGCAATTCCATGACTCATATATAACAAAGTCGTATTTTCTTTTTAAATAAAGAAAAGTTTTTAATTTGAATATCAACACACACACACACACATACAAAAATAATTAGAGATGTATACTTTTCTCATTTTGTTCTAACTGGAGATGGGTAATCCTGCTCGGTACCAGACATTCACTCACTATCTTATGCATTTCAACTGAGAGATCTTTTTAAAATATTCTAATCGTCCCTTTGAGTGCAATGGTTTGTATCACTCTTGCACTTGATTCACCGGGTATATTTGTTAGGTAATTTTAGACATTCTTTTTTCAGGAGTCCGATTACCTGTATAATTACTGAAATGAAGAAGATTCGATTAAGACTGCAATTTCTTTTCATCTCATACATAAGACCTTGGTATTTAGTTATCTTTTCCACCTCAGCTATATATATATATATATATATATATATATATATATATATATATATATAAATATATGTGTGTGTGTGTGTGTGTGTGTGTGTGTGTGTGTGTGTGTGTGTGAAAGCCTGTACAATCTACATGAATAGATAAACATAGCTAAAATATGTTAGGAAATATGGTTGATTGTATATCTGGTATGAAAAGGATACTGCAGAAGCTTAAAATACTTTACTCGGAGAATTATAATTGCTACGGAAGTTACAGCAATGAGAAGAATCTATTTTAGATTAACAGGTAGAAAAAAATTAAAATGAAAATTATCAAAATTATGGGGATGGATTAACTTGTGTAAATTTGTGTCCATTTTCTAACTTAATAAAGTTTACTTTGGTTTGTGTACAATTTTAGGACAGGAATCAGGAAATCAGGTTCAGATAGGTTCAGAGGTGCCCAAGTTTAGAGACTATTTAGTTATGGACAGGAAGTGATATGTAAATAATGTTCATCCATGCAAATAAACATGGAAGATCAGTATGCAAATTAAAGTAAGGCCTGATACAAGCAAAAAAGTGAGGATAAGAGAGAATGTCAAAATGTATGTGGATGACTATAATGCTCCCTAGCTTAGGTTAAGCATTTGGGAAGTGATATACAAATTACCATTAGCATATGAATCGATTTTCTTTGTGTAAATAAATTTAGCTTAGGTACTTTGGATAATGTAAAAACATTGTTAATTCACTGCCCGCATAGCAGCAACCGTATAGCGCAACGGTTAGAACCTCCGACTGTCACTTGGGCGATCGGGTTTCGATCCTAGTTTGAGGTAGTTGCTTGTCTAGCCGCACTGATGAGCAATGAAACATTACTGTATGTGGATGACTATATATATATATATATATATATATATATATATATATGTATGTATATATATAGTCTATGTACTGTATGTGGATGACAAGATGCATATATATATATATATATATATATATATATATATATATATATATATATATATATATATACTAGCAGAAGTACCCGTCGTTGACTGGGTTCAAAAACAGCCTACAGAAAATGGACTGTGATTGATGAAAGTATGATAGGTTATGAAAAAGAGGGGGTTGTAAAGAGATAGGTTTGGATACTCAAAAATTTTACCCAAGCAAAATATGATGAAAGTAAATATAATTTTCGCGAAAATATATTTTTTAATATCAACTTTGTTTCGATTCGTAGCCAAGAGTGACAAACAAAATCATGTTTCCTTACAAAGAGAAAATGTTATATATATATATATATATATATATATATATATATATATATATATATATATATATATATATACAAGAAATAAATGTTACCATAGTCATTAAAAGTTACTTTTATGGTGGAAAAGTCCATTGGTTTGTATTTTTCAGTAGTTTGTAAAAACAAAGTTTTTTTAATTTACGAACCGGTTGAAAAAAAATCAAAATGGCAGCGACTTTGAAATGGAGATCCCCGGTTTCAATTTGAAGGAGGGGCACCTGATCACTCTGTGTTAACAATTTAAGAGTTCCGTCAACGTAAGGGATATTTATAAACATATTTTAATGTTTTCCGTTATTTTGTGCTTGAGGAATATTCAAATATGACATGTGTAGTTTTTATAAAAATTCATTTAAGTAGTTATCGCCTCAAATTTCGTTTTAATTTCGGTTCGCTGAAATTATTCCAAGTAAAGAGCATTAAAAACTATTTCAAAACAAAAAAATATGAACTGAACTTTTATTGACTATGGTAACATTTATTTGTTATATATTTATTTTTTGGGTAGTCGTTTGTTGGCTTTTCTGCTAAATACGCTTACTAAATAATATCGATGAAATATCGAAAAAAAAGAAAAAAAACAGTTTTTAAAAATAATGAAGCTTTACTTACTTTAGTAAAATAAGCAAAATGGGATATTAAAAAGTAAACACGTAATTATTTTAGTTTTTTAAAGCAAAAAATCGATTAATAAGAAGAAAATGGCGTCCTTTTCAAGCAGAAAAGCTTCGTTTCAGTTTTACAGTATTAAACAGTGTAGGATTGCGCCGTCGGATTCAGGGTTGTACTATTGTAATGTAAAGAACAAGCAAGAAAGGGTTGTAATCAACTGAATTCCTTCTAGTACACTGACAAAAAAGCTTAAACAGATATATAAATAAAAATAAAAATAAAAATGTTATGTAAATGTTTTTAAAAAGACACGTAATCACGTGGGCAGGATTTTTCCCTTTTTTGACACGATAACAAGTAACGTTTTTATTTTTCATTATTTATCTATTTATTTATTTTCTAAAGAGTGCCACGTGCAAGTGGAGAAGGAAAAAACAGAGTTATGCGAAATTTATGTCAAGACTTCTCTAAAGACTGTTCTTTTTTTTTTTTTTTGGCTTTCACTTAAATAAGAACGTGAATTTATGAGGTGAATTTATTCGACACAATATGATTCAACTAAAAAAATAAATAGAAGCTTACGTGAATTAAGATTAAAGTTAAGGTGTTATTGTGGTTCCTCACCCCTTTTAAAAAACCTTGTTAAGCTTTGTGACATATTTCCATTCTATGGAGGTCAGGCGCGAACGAATTCTATGGAGGTCAGGCGCGAACGAACACTCAATAATTTTATTATACCATATTTCTTCAAACTGAAACATAATTATCAAAGTATACTTACGCAAATAGATATGAAAAGTTTGTGCTTAATTTCCATGTAGTACAGGCGCGAACGCAGATCCCACAATTTTATTATACCATCCCTATTTAAGTTGAAAGATATTTATCAAAGTATTCTTATGTACATCCATATCAAAAACCCTTGTAAACTTTTTTTTTTGTCATTTTTTATTTCCATACTTTGTGGACCGGGTGCGAACGCAGACCCCACAATTTTTATGAACTACCGTTCTGCCAGACCAAACATACCCATTCCTGATCCTCGATACACCTTCTATCATTATTTGTAATCAGTTTTTTGAAATAGTCAACCATATAGGAGCCTATTCGTGACCAGACACACACACACACACACACACACACACACACACACACACACGTTCAGCTTTATATTATACTAGCAAAAGTACCCGTCGTTGACTGGGTTCAAAAACAGCCTACATTATATGGACTCTAATTTATTAAAGTATGATAGGTTACGAAAAGGAAGGGTTGTAAACTTGGGTTGAATTTGGGGGTAAAGTAAAAATAAACCCCATAATTTATTATACCATACCTGTTCACACTGAAACACTTATCACAATATTCTGAGGATCTATATTAAAAAACCTTGTTAAACTTTGTGAGATTTTCCATTCTTTGGAGGTCAGGTGCGAACGAACACCCCATAATTTTATCATACCATATTTCTTCTAACTGAAACATAATTATCAAAGTATACTTACGCAGATAGATATGAAAAGTCTTTATTAAAGTTTGTGCCTATTTCCATTCTATGGAGGTCAGACGCGAACGCAGACCCCACAATTTTATTATACCATCCCCATTTAAGTTAAAACATACTTATCAAAGTATTCTTATGTACATCTATATCAAAAACACTTGTAAACGTTTTTTGTTTTAATTTTTACATCTTTTATTTCCATACTTTGTAGACCAGGCGCGAGCGCAGAACCCACAATTTAATGAACCACTGTTCTGCCAGATCAAACATACCCATTCTTGTGTCTCGATACATCTTCTATCATTATATGTAATCAGTTTTTTTTTAAATAGTGAACCATTTTCGTGACCAGACACTCACTCACACACACACACACACACGTTCAGCTTTATATATATATATGTATATATATATATATATATATATATATATATATATATATATATATGGGTGGCAATTTCATCGGGTCAGTCGAATACAGTGGGTGCTATTTGGGGAAAGCACTTATCTGGGACTTTTCAAATGTCTAAAGAGAATGTGGTGATGAAAGAATGGGGAAGTGAATGTGAATACTAGCGTTTAGGTAAGTATGTGTTAATTAAACCGATTTTAGGGTTCGAGAACACTGTAATAATGTGAATTATTTATGTAATTAAATTATTTTAAAGCACGGTTAATATCAAGCGCATTCACCGTTAATAGTCATGAATTGTCTGAGGTCTTGACGGTTAGAGTACTATCAATAATTGATGATTGTATGCGTTGCTATGTTATTCGGAATTGGTTTTATTCGAATTATTTCATGTTTGCAATTTGAATATAGCTCATTTTTCGGTTTGATAATATTTTTATTATGAGAGAATGTAATTATCCCAACCACATCTGATATGCAAAAATGTCAAGATTTAGAGTTTGGGTATATGATCTAGATTTCTTATGTATATTCCATTTCATGGAGAAATGTATATATTTAGATCTAAGGTTTTTAATCAAGGGAGTTAGAGATATTATTTTCTTTCTATCATAATTGTCATCATTAACTTATGTTGCCTTTCGTAAGATTCAGTTGTTGTTTTACTTCTTGTTTGGTTTGACACATTTTGTCTCATTGTTACAAATTATTTAGTCATCATATCATTCTTTTCTCAGCACGATATTTAATCAATCAGGGGAAATTCATTTCTAATATAACAAATAATACATTTCTGAATTTTTTCGATGAGGATTGGTTATCTATATAATTATAAAATTACAATGATCTTGTAACAATGTATGTAACCCACTTTCCGGTTTACAACATCCGGTTGCGCACTGAAATATTTACGTTATTATTTCGAAATTATTATTTAACATGGGAAGAGTGGGGTTTAAAATAACTTAAACGTAATACAGAAATTAACGATATAAAACAGCAAACAGTATTAGCAATTGTTTGTTTGGATCATTTAAACACGAAAATAAAAAAAAGAACAATTGGGACGCTGAAATATTAACGTTATTATTTCAAAATTATTATTTAATATGGGAAAAGTGGGGTTTAAAATAACTTAAACGTAATAGAAATGAACGATATATAAAAAAATATATCAAAATTTGAATTTAACTATAAGTATTATGGTATCCGTTCAGTGCACATTTACCTATAAGTATGGCCAACCACTTATAATTCAGTAACTGTAAATTGTTTTTTTTTTTCAAAAATAATCAATTATAATAAACAGACCAACTCATAGAAATCTAACTATATTCTTTTTTCATTTTTATATACTTTCATAAAATTGTTTCTGTTACGTAAAAAAAAAAAACTATTTTCTTTACGTCACAAGTTTCACGTTCATACATGAATTCCATAGCTAATATAACATACTGACCCAACGGGTCACGGGTAGTCTAGTATGTATTATTATTAATCGTACTACTATTCTCATCTTGAGTGTGATTTTCACAACGTTTCGGTCGATATAACCTCCGACCTTCTTCAGTTGTATATTGTCGAACTCGGGAATGTTTCTGTCGAACTCGGGAATTTGGATGGAATTTCGAGTGGAACCTTTTATTTACTTCACGGGAGTAGCGTGCTCTTGTTCCGTCAGCCATGACTGGATAGAGGTTCTACGTAATTCGCAAATGTATATTTCGGTCGGTATATATATATATATATATATATATATATATATATATATATATATATATATATATATATATATATAGGAGGCCGCCGGTTGTTGTCTGATCGTAAAAATATTTTTATTTATGCAATTTCGTATTTATTACTATCGAGCCAGATCTCCATCGATTATTTTATTTCACCTAATATATAGCAGTGACTTCTAAAGAAAAAAATGGTGCCATCAGCTAGAATCGAAACCGAAACATTTAGCGCGCCAACGTTATTTGCTACCCTCTTAGCTAAGTCTATACGCATATAAATCTTAAAGAACAACGTTAAATATATAAATGTATATTTGCGCATGCATAAAAGAAACACGTTTAGTTGACTTACGCCAGGCGAGTTCCAGATGTTTGCATTGTGAACCCCTAACAACTATTTTTACAAACCGCATTTGTTCTACAGGTCTAAATCCCCTTTATATGGACCTGGGAGCAATGGTAACTAAGGAGCAACTCCACATTCACCACAGACTCAAAAATGAGCTTTACGACTGGATGACTTTGAATGTCATATCCAGGACCAATGTTGGTTTGGATAAAGCAATGTATTATAGAATGGCAGAATACCGGAAGTACTTGTAAGGAGGAATAACAAACCGAAGTTGTACAATTTGTCAGTACAAATATCAGCATAGAAAAATATGTTTATATTGTCATGAGGATGCAATACTCTGTTGATTTTACTAAAGCGATTGATTATGGAATAACACGATAACAGTATAACGGGATAGTTGTAAACGAGAATAACACTGGTGTAGTGCGATTTTATTGAGCTTATATTCAAATATATAGCACTTGTGCCCCGTCGACGTAAATATTCCCGACTTACTGTACAAGCAGCAAAATCACACTCCTTCACTGTTGAGGTTAATAGATGCAGGAAAGCCTACGAATACTCTCATACTGCCTTGGACTACTAGATCTTTGGAATTCCTTCCCTGTTTTCTGCTACCCTGACTGCACTAAGCCGCAGAAGTTTAAATGTAATGCGCACAGACATCTAGCTGTTCAACTCAAATGTTAGGGACGATCTAAAATATTAACCCTTTTAAGTTCCAAGTGGCAATTTGGCGTGAAAAGGTGAAAAAAGAAAATCGTATTTACTTAAAATGCAATAAGTGAAGCAGGCATGGTCCCTGTGAGTGCCCAGTGAACAAGACATAATAAATAAGTTCAGTATTGCCCCTCCCCCATTTAGCCCCAAAAGTCCCCAAGGCCTTAACATATTTAGATTTGAGTTCAGCACCATGCAAAACTGCTAAATAGACATACACAGAAAATTTTGACAAATATGGTAAAAGAATCCCCAAAATTTAGTGTTTTTATTAGCCTTAAAGAGCTCCTGAGGCACACCCAAAAGTTATCACGAAGTATAGACAAACAAAATTATATAGAAATCAGTTAGTTACAACTTTTCAGAAAGTTTTATAAAAATCGAAGGCATCAATTTTTTTTAATAAGCACAAAAGTGTCAATTTTAGCCATTTTAACCCGAAAGGCACCACTAGGGGGGGGGGGGGCAACCAGAGTTTTTCCGGAAAATCCATTCTGTTACTTTTTTACTCATATCATGTTTAATGTTTGTGCAAAATTTCCAAAAATTCCAAGGCGTAGTTATTGAGAATAGTGCGGACAGACGAACGGACAAACGGAAAAGTGTGATTTTTACATGTCCCCCTTCCTTTTGTCGGGAGACGAAAAACATTCGAAATATAGGTATGAACTAAAATCGTAATTTAAAATTTAAAAGAATTATACAAATTCAATTTAATGTCGATTCATTTAAAAGTTACTTGATTTTTGTTTAAGTAATAGAACTTAGTCAGCTGACGGTTTAATTGGGCTAAGATTAAGGAGCTAGGAAATACAGAGTGGAGCGATAAAGTTGTCGCTTTAGAAAAGACATGATTCCATTTCCATTTAATGACAACCGTTTTTTTTTTCAGATCATCTACTAGTTATCCAGTTGTGTAGAAATCCAAAGAGCGATAGGAACCTTCTATGTCTGAAAATGACACAATGTTCAACGAGCGAGATTGGATATGTGCTGCTGTACAACTCATGACCTTTACTGGTCCAAGTTATGATAACGGGACCATTGCCAGCACCTTCAAAATGCGAATTCGGACGGTTCACCGCTTGAGGTCACAGCTCGACGTAGTTCCTGGCCACGGTTATAGTGTTTGGTGTGATTTCAATTGAGGGAAAATTCATGCCATCTCACATCTCGAAGTCGGCTTGAAAGTCAACATCAAAATGTACTTGGATGTGCTGAAGAGTGTGGTAATATCCCCTGGTACAATCAGGTGGCCGTTGGCAGACCCTGGGTTTGGCAGCAGGACTCGGCTCTGGCCCACAAGTCCAAAGAGACCTAGGCTTCGCTTCAGAAAGAAGAAATGCTATGACTGTACCCTTCTCTCACTGCCTCCACCCTTTCCTTGACCTGAATCTGCTAGACTACTTCGTTTGGCTATTCGCCGAGAACAGCACCAACACGACCTCCCGCAACACCAGAGCCAGCCTGATCGTTGCCATCCCCGGGTATTCACCAAACTCCTGCAGGCGCTTATGAAAAAGTTATGCTTCCAGTTCCCGACGAGTATCGAGGCGGTGATTGAAGCTGAAGGCGGCTACATTAAATAGATGCCAGCTCTACTACATAATCATGTTACTTGAATTGATTTTTTCAATAAAAATTTTTAAATGAAGATGTAGTGTTGTTTTCTTTTGGGCGACACTTTTATCGTTTGATCCTGTACATCAGGAATTTTGTTCAGTGGAAATTTTATGATGCTTGTAAGAGGATTATCAAACAAAATGATTGAGAAAACAAAAGCTAAATTATTATTCAATGACCCCCCCCCTCCAAATGTATTTCGTCTTAAATATCATTTTTTATGACAACTTTCTGGATTATGATGGCTGATAAACGTCTTGATCTATGGTACTTCTATCTTTGTTAACAATGTTTGCTTTAATGAAAAAATGCTGCCTTAATATACAATATATATATATATATATATATATATATATATAAAGAGAGAGAGACAGAGAGAGAGAGAGAGAGAGAGTGAGAAGGAGAGAGATAATGGCTTTTTTGGTTTACGGCATATCAACCCTTTTTCGACCTTTTTAATGCCGAATTCGGTACTTTTCAAAAAAAAAAAGGGGGGTGCTTCAAGTTCTTCTTTTTTTTCAAATATTTATTAATGGTGTTTTTTTTTTGTGGTTCTGTTTTACGGCGTATCAACTCTTTTACTGTTTAACGATTTTGGCAAAAGTTTCTCTGCTTCAAGGTTTACATCTCTTCAAATATTCGTTCATGGCTTGTTTTTTGGGAGGAGGGAGGTGCAGAACATGCCTGTCTTTTGAAAAGGGTAAGAAAAAAATCGCTAAAATTACTATTTGCTGCATTTAAGTCAGGAAGCCAATAGACAGATCTGGTAGCACTAGTGCGAGAAAGAGACAGAGACGAAAGAGAGAAAGGAAAGAGAGTGAGAAATAGATAGATAGATAGATAGATAGATAGATAGATAGATAGATAGATGCGCCTGTGTGTCTTTTTTTGTCAGCCTCTCTTAAATGTTAAGGAATAAATATATGCGTATAAGTAAATTTCATTTGGTTGATGTAGATAATTTATAACCACAGTTCTATACACACACATGTGTGTTTTTGTGTTCGGATGTATGTATTCATTTCTGTGTGCATGTGTGTGTGTGCGTGTGTCCGTGTGTGTCCGTGTGTGCGTGTGTGCGTGTGTGCGTGTGTGTGGGGTGTACCGTTTCATTCACTAGAGAAATATGGCGGTTAAATACAGACATTTCCGATGAAAACTTTGATTAGAGCAATCAGATTAGACAATGATGTTTGAAATCCAAATTCTGGCGTAGATTTTTAAATATAAATTATAAATTTTAAAAAAATGAAAATGGCGATGTTTGAATTTTAAATAAAACTCATCTTTCATTCTGACACGCCTAAAGATAAAAAGTACGCACATTCAGATATCCATGCAAATGAGTTTCAATCACACCAAACGTCTGCAGCACAAAAGAACAATAGTACGGCACAAAAAACAGGCAACATGAATTGAAACAAAAACACTGAGGGCATATCCAAGCCTGCTGCAAATAAAGTGGGCTCCCTTTAACATGCTAGAAAACTACTTACACTTAAGATTATCCTATATATGTATAAAGCCGTAATTAGTTTCCTATTAATAAGTTACCATTGTTTTTTTTTCCTTTTCTTTTTACTCTTTTTCACTCCCAACAAAACATATGATCACTTGGACGTAACAATTTATTATTTGAGATCATGTCTCACAGGGGACTGTGGGGAAGTTGGACAGCAAGATGTCTATTTACATTACATTTAAACATCTGCATCCAGTACAGTAAGCGACACTGGAAACGGAGAGAATTCTAAAATTTAGCAGTCTGAAAGAAATAAAATATTAGATTGAGAAAGTTTTCCAGCATCTAGGGAGCTCAACAGTGAAAGGGTGGGATTTTTCTGCTTCTCGGGTTAGCTGGGAGTGTGTTAGTACTATTAGTTTTGATCATATTCCATCAAAGTACTTTAAAACAGACACACGAATGCAACATTGCAGAAATGAAGCAATGGTTGAAGCCTGGCTGATAATACGGGATATATTAGGCGTTATACTCTTTTGGGGGCCCTCTTTAAGAGGCAGAGACTAGTGTTAGATGCACCAGTCGAGATGTGGCAACAATACTCCAGGCATACAACGATCCTTGTAGGTATTTTTAGTGCAGTCTATACGATCATACATTGGTTCAAAGACATAGCAAAGATCAGTCTAGCAAGAACGTTGACTTGGATGTTACAAAATCAAAACTCGTGTAATAAACGACCTCTTGTTTTTGAAATGAAGAACTGGTCTTGAAAATGCACATGTATAATCGATATATCTGTAATTCTGATATTTCCTTCGGCTATTCCTTGTGGTATTGAAAGAGTGGGCACGGGTAGAGTGCGTCTCCATATTTCAGATCATCAAATATGGATATCTTTGGAGTTCTGCCCCTCTTCATGCGAGTCACGGAATCTGGCCATCTGAGACGATGCGTGGTGATTACCGGTTCCATGCCGGTTAAAATTGCTTTGTTTTATGCGATACGTTTCCAAGAACATTATCAGAATAACTTTACATGTGCATTCGTGAATAAAGCTTAGAAATTAAGTATGTGCTTGTCAAGTGTCATATTTGATATTCATTATCTGATTTAGGAAAATCTTTTAGAACAACATTGGTCAACAAGTAACAATCCCCCCCCCACTTTTTAAAATCTCTTTTAATTACGAGGACGTTCCAAAATTAATGCCTTCTATATTTTTATTCCGTCCGAATGGGTCATGGAAGATGACAAATTGTATTGTTATGATGGCTGAATTTTTGCATTCATGACGTAAAAGTTTCATCTCTCGGGCGCAGATATTTACGGTATGAAAATCTAAGAAAGCAATCCCTGTCATAGACGTGGTTTAAAAGCAGAGATGCGCCATAGAATTTCTGGCAAAAATGCATTCAGAATAATGGTAACTATGTAGAAAATAAAATTCTGGAGCACAAAATGTCACTCAAAACGACATTTTGTACGCCAGAATTGAAAACAATGGCACCGCTCCGGTCTTTGTAGCTCTTCAACTTTTTAGTTAAAAATAGGAGGCTTTACTTTTGTAACGACAGTCGTAACTCATCTTTCTTTTCAGGAATTTTCTTCGATAATAAAATTAAATGTATGTAATACAGGTGATTCTACGCATTTAAATATAAGAATATTAATACACATTTAAACGTGACTTACACGACGGGCGGAGTCACTTTCAGAATTGTATGAACGCATCTAAAAATTAAACAAAATGTTAACAAAAAAGTCTGCTGACGAATCGAAATCAAAAGGTATTTGTGTTAGACTCATTTTTTTCTGGCATGTAAGTGTTGTAGATAGGACCGACAAGAAGGGTTACTATTCTTGCGCGATTTATCTTAACCAATTTTCCAAAGTAGTCAATTGAGGATTTACAAAATCGAGTGTTGTGAATCAAATGATGGTCTTCTGTCACGACTGTGTTTTCTGAATTGAACGTTTGTATCTTTTATTTTTGTCTGAAATCGAATCTAATCGATAAAAGAATTCTGCAACGCCAGATGCATTCTCTTAAAATGAACTATATTAAGCTAGAAATACTTGCCAACATAAAAAAGCAAAGAAAATTTTTTTTATGGCATGAAATGGACAGCATGGACCTTATTATGCAATATATATTGATCAACACACACACACACACACACACACACACACACACACACATACGCACAAACCTTTTTAAATGCATAACCTAGTTATTTTAAGCAAAATACAACAAAACTGACAGCTGAGTTTTATTAAGATAAATATACTGACCAACACAAACAAAGTATATATTTTGAATGCTTAACTTTGGTATTTAAAATAAAACAAGCAAAAAAAATGGCGTCGTAGATAAAGTACTTGGTAAAATTCAATTGTACGTTAAACTCTTCTGGAGGTTGACGGTTTAATCCCCAATGCGGACGAAACTCAAAATACAATTGCGAATTATTAAGGGTCTCTATCTAGTCATAACTTACGGAACGAGAACATGCAACCTCCATGGATTAAATCAATGATCCCGCTAAATATCCCATGCAGATTCCTGAGTTCAACAGAAAAATTCCCAAGTTCGACAATATACACCTAAAGAAGGTCGGAGGTTACATCGACTGAAACATTGTAAAAAAACGCCCAAGATGAGAACAGTAGTCCGAATTATTCAAATAATAGGAAGCAGCAAATGAAATATGCATGGTCCCCCGTGAGTGCACAGTGAACGAGGAATAAAAAATGACTAAGTTCAGCACTTGTCCCCCTCCCATTTAGCCTTCAAAAGTCCTCAGGGAACGTCAAATCCTGGTGAAAATGAACAAACGGTGCAATTACAGGCCTTAACATATGTAAATTTGAGTTCCGCACCATGCAAAAAAGAAATAACTAAGTTCATCATCTGCCTTCCTCCCCATTTAGCCCCAAACGTCCCCAAGGCTTTAACATATTAGAATTTGAGTTCAGCACCATGCAAAACTGCTAAATAGACATACACAGAAAAATTTGGATAAATATGGTAAAATAGTCCCCAAAATGGAGTGTTTTTATTAGTGGTAAAAGAGCCCCTGGGGCACACCCAAGAGTTATCGTGAAGTATAGACAAACAAAATTATATAGAAATCGGTTAGTTACAACTTTTCACAAAGTTTTATAAAAATCCAAGACATCAATTTTTTTAATAAGCAAAAAAGTGTCAAGCTTAGCCATTTTAACCCGAAAGGCACCCCTAGAGGGGGGGGGCAATCTGAGTTGTGTTACTTTTTTACTCATATCATGTTTAATGTTTGTGCAAAATTTCAAATAATTCCAAGGCGTAGTTATTTAGAAAAGTGCAGACAAACGAACGGACGCACGGACAAGTGTGATTTTACATGTCCACCCTCCTTTTGTCGGGGGGGGGGTGCAAAAAATGTTTAATTTGTAGATTCCAGTGTCTCGAACCGCATTAGCGTGTAATTCTATTATTGTCATTAAAAATGAATACAAAATTGGAAAATTGACATAATGAAAGGCAATAAATCTTTATGTTTTCTTTTTACTATCTTATGCACGTTCGCAACCCATACAGAAAATTATTGTTTTATTCATTTGGCTGCTCGTCAGAGACGATTACATATAAAATATCATTAACACGGTGTTCCAAAACAAGAACACACGGTGTTTAAAAACATAAGAAAAATAGCAAATAAAAACCAAGAAAAGCTTACAAAAAGTTATTATTCAGATACACCACTTAAAACAATAACTATGTTTTTTAATATTGTCGTAATAGTCTGAAATGTTTGAAAATTTAAATTTCATTAAAATTGGATATTCTTATTTGAAGTTTAGGTCTGTCCCAATGGATTTTTTTAAATCTGAAGACACGCAAACAGTTGAAGTATAACATATCAAACTTAAATACATATTAAATAAGGGTAAGTGCTGTAATGAAATATTCTACACTCCATTTTTCCTATACAAAAAGGAATACTCTACTGTTTTTTTTTGTTTTTTCACATATTATTCGACCGAAACATCGCTCTATCAGATGGTACCATCTGATAGAGCGATGTCGCCGAGAAAAGTTTTTGGCAGACATACAAACACACACACATGTTGCATTTATATATTTTCTATATATATAAAGGCAAAATGTGTATGTGTATGAGATCGGTATCATTTTGAAGCTCGACCCGTCCGACGAAAAATATCGAAAATTGGTCAAAAACATTAATTGCTTCATCCTAAACTGGGCAGTTTTGTACAAAGAGGGGTCGAGGTTTTTTTTGTTTTGTTTTTTTTTTGTTTTTTTTTTGCGTCCCCATTTTTGCAAGACGGTTGGATTAACTTCGCTTAATTTCAATGTTCCGAACTTCCAGTCTGAATGATGGAGACATCGGCAAAGACGTCACGTTTTTTTCCTCCTTTGCGTTACAGGTTCGAGCCTACCTGCCTATTCCACATCTTTTCGTACACCTCTGCCTACTGTTGTTTTGAATCACCCCCCTCCGCTACTACCACTTTGGGGGGGGGTCCTTACTACACCACCTACACATACCCGGGCACCACCGCTACTGTTGTTTTAACCCACAGGGGTCCTTACTACACCATCTAAACACCCTGGCAACCCCGCTAGTCTATAATCTATAATATGAAGGGCAAACGCCTGTGTGTTTTTATGTCTACTAAGAACTTTTGACAGACGTGTCAAACGAGACGAAACCGGTGTCGTTTATAATCTCGAAATTTCGGACGACAAATATCGCAAAATTGGCCAAAAACATTAATCCCTTTACACTCAACTGGGCAGTTTTCTACAAGGAGGGGTCGCTTTTTTTTCGAAAATATTTTCGCAATCATCCCCTCTTAATTTTCAACGTTCGAGACTTCTGGTTTTGCCGTGACCGCATCGGTAAAGACCACTTTTTTTCACATTCTTTTTCCTTATTCGCACTACGGGTTCGAGCCTGCCTGTCTACTACCACTTTTTTCCTCAACCAACGCACACCTCCACACACCTGGGCAACGCCGCGCGCCCAGTTTACTTAGATATAAAATGCAAAATGTGTGTGTATGTGTGTTTGTATGTCTCGCAAAAATTTTCAACAAACGCGTCGGAACGTGACAAAATCGGTATCACTTTAAAATCTGGTCTCTCGGACGATAAATATTAACAAATTGGCCAAAACATTAAACCATTCACCCTCAACTCGGCCGTTTTTCACAAGGAGAGGTCGCTTTTTTGTCGAAATTTTCGCAAGTCATCGTCGAATTTAGGAAAACTCGTCTTCGGAAAACTCGATCCCGGAAAACTCATCCCCTTTCGCTAGGTAGGAAAACTGGTCCCTTATTGAATAAATATCGATTAAAAACACATTTTATGATCGTTCTTGAAGGAGATATTGCTTTTTAAAAATAGACTATAGCCCCCCCCCCATAATATTTTTTTAAAATATTTTTACTTGTATAATTTTTTTTTTTTTTGTAAAAAAATTTGATTTTCTAAGTGTCCGTTTTCTATCTAACTGGTTTAGTGGTTTCACTTATTTTAAAGCGTTTATTATGTTCATAAACGAAACCGCATATTTTTTTATATTAATATAAAAAGAATTTACTTATTTACTGTTGTTTATAAAAGGGTAAAATCAATTTTTCTTCCTCGCCGACTATGTTGTTTGTTGTTTAATTTATTTGGAATCATTTATATGGTAAAGAAAAAAAACACAGAAAACAAACAAAAAACATGTCGAGTGATACGTGAGAACGAGAAATAATGTCCGGTATATCACATCTTAGGGGTCTTGATAATCGCTAAAAAATAGAAAATTAAAGAAATTACTGAGGGAGATTTGGTTTTTAAAAGAAAATAATGAACTTTAATCTTTTTTAAAATATAATTTAGAGAGAGGGGGGGGTAAAAACTATATCTTTCTCCGAAAAACAACCAACAAAAAATGAAATTAAGAAGATTCTTGATAAACGATAGCGGAGTTTTCAATAAAATTGATTAATAAATTTATTTAGTGATTACTTTTTCTCTTAATGATTGATTTTAGAATTTTGAAGTAAAAATAAAAAAAATTAAAAATGAGTTAAAGAGAGATTGTTAGCACATGGCATCTCTCACGCCAAAAAAATATTTCGCTTTTAATTTATTAGTTAAATTTTGCAAAATTTGACAGGACGACAATAAATGTTGATAATTGATAAAATTATAATTTTAAATAACGCATGAGTGCATTTGGTATGAGAGAAAACAAAAACATAACAACAAAAAAACTATCATAATAAAAAAACAAAAACAAAAAAGTAACGAAGAATCGAATCGCTGCCTGTTTTTAAATTTTTTTGTTTTGTTTTTATTATTGTTTTTATGACTCCAAAAAACATCGTTAAAATAAGAACAAAAAAAATTGCAATTAACTTTGTATGAACATAATAAACGCTTTAAAATAAGTGAAACCACTAAGAACTTAGCCAGTTAGGTAGAAAACGGACGCTTAGAAAATCGATTTTATTTAAAAAAAAAAAAAAAAAAAAAACATTAAACAAGTAAAAATATTTTTTTTAAATATTATGGGGGGGCATAATCTATTTTAAAAAACAATATCTCCTTCAAGAACGATCATAAAATGTGTTTTCAATCGATATTTATTCAATAAGGGACCAGTTTTCCTACCTAGCGAAAGGAGACGAGTTTTCCGGGGTCGAGTTTTCTGGAGGCGAGTTTTCCGGAGACGAGTTTTCCGGAGACGAGTTTTCCGGGCACTGTCATCGTCACCTTTCGATTGACTACTCTTAATTCAAACGTTTGCGACGTCCAGTTTCGCGATGGACGCATCAGCTAAGACGTTAGGCTGTTTACACCTTCTTTTCCTCCTTCGCGTTACGGGTTCGAGCCTGGCTGCCTACTACCATTTTTAACACCTCTTTCCACCCGGACTGCCTAACGGGTTCCTTACTACACCACATCTCCACACCCGGGCAACGCCGGATACCCCACTAGTATATTAGATTTCGAAAACAGTTTTTATAATAATATAGTTGTTTTAAGCGAAACATATTTTCATATTTATTAATCTATAAGTACGTCTTTCAAAACCCTTCCGAAGAAGGTTTAGTGTTTTAAGTCCGATTTTCCCCCGTAAAAGGAGGACATCATGCTCTGTGTGCATTCTGCTGAAGGTCGTCTCGTAAGTTCCGATGCGCAAATGGGACTTCCTCTTTTACATACATGGACACGACGAGACTTGGTGGCTGCGTTTTTAGTGTTGCGCGAATTAAAATCGGGCATAGTGAGATCTCTTACCGGAGATCAGTGGCGCCATCTGGGCACATTGAATAGAAGGAGAGTAGGGTGGAGGTAACTGATTTGACAAGGAACCAATAACATAAATGGGGTCCCCGAAAATGGGAGGAGTGACTTTGCCGATTACAGATGACTGTCGCTACCCAGGGATTCTTATGCTGTGTTGCACTCATATAAAAGTCATAAAAAATAATCACTCAATCATTTAATCTCTTTTTTCTGTCTTCCATCGACTCTATCAATTAAGCATTTATCCTTTGTTTTTAGTTTTCTCTTTCTTTAAATCATTTGTTTCTTCGTTGTTTTCTTTCTTTTTTGCCTTTTTCAATCTTTTATTTCCTTTTCATGCAATATTACAGTTTTTGTTTATCCTTTTTCTTATTGTTTTTCCTCGATTCATTCATTGCCTACAATCCCTCTCTAGATTTTCCGCCTATTACTTCATACATTTTATTTTATCTTTTTTTGTCTTTTTATTCTTTTTTCTTTTCGTCTTCTTAACTTTTTTCTCTCTTCTTCATTTGGTCTTTCTATCTTTCTTTCTTTTTTTTTTTTGCTTGCCTCTGTAATTCCTTTTTCTTTTATTCTCTTTTATCGTCTCGTCTTATTTTTATTTAGTTTTTTCTTTCTTATCTATTTTTCCTTTACTTAATTCTTCTTTCATTTTTTTTATAATTTTTTTTCATTTTCTCAGGTTTTTCTCTTATCCTTCCTTTTTTACGTTTTTTCTTTCTATTTTTCCTCCTTGTCTTTTCTTCATTTGCTGACACTTTTTTTTCATGTTCTTCCTCTTCTTTTTCCTTTCTTTTTTTATTTCTTCTTTATGTCTTACTTACTCTTTTCTTTTGTTATTTCTATCTTGTTGTTATATATATATATATATATATATATATATATATATATATAACAACAAGATAGAAAAAAGATATATATATATATATTATATATATATATATTATACATAATAAATATTATATAAAATATATAAAATGAGATAGCCAATATTTTTGTAAACAAAGAAGCAAGCAGAGGTCGAATACGAAACTAACATAACCGTAATCTTTTAGCTTAGTTGATTTGGCCATAATATAAATATAAAAATAAAATTCTAAAAAATTTTTTCAAAAGTAAATTATGTGAAATAAAGAAATATAGAAATATAATTTAAGAAATAAACGAATAGTATTATTAAAAGATATTAAATGGGTACAGGTTTTTCTTATGATAGGTTTTAAAATAGTGATACGAAAATTAGGAGATATATAAATATTTAAATAAGCTCCTGACAAAGATGCGTCCGGGATAAATGTTTTCGCATGCTTTATTTCCTTTAAGGGAAATGTCTTTACATAATGTTCTATTGTTAAAGTGTTTTTATTCAATAAGTCTAAAGAAAGGCTATTAAAGTGAAAATTTTCAAACGTCATAATGTTTGAATTTGTCCAATTAGTCTTGAAACAATTTTAACTAACAATTAAATACACTTTTTGTTGTTATCAATTCTTTTTTTGGAATCTTGTTTTTTGTTAATACAGTATATAAAATATATATTATATAACATATATTATATATATTATATATATATATTATGTAGATATTATGTATATTATATGTATATTATATATTATATAAATATTTTATATATATTATATATATTATATATTATATATATTATATATTATATATATTATATATTATATATATTATATATACTAGCAGAAAGCTTCTGCTTGTATGGTGATAAAACTTCTCGATGTTACGCTGTAATAATAATGTTAATATATATATATATATATATATATATATATATATATATATATATATATATTAAGTAATGTGATTTATAATTTTAAAATTTT
Source organism: Euprymna scolopes (assembly GCF_053919585.1). Lineage (NCBI taxonomy): Eukaryota > Metazoa > Mollusca > Cephalopoda > Sepiida > Sepiolidae > Euprymna > Euprymna scolopes. Next base: position 98,306,290 of record NC_136498.1, read on the forward strand.
TAAAAATTTTTAAATTTAAAAATCAAAATTTAATTAAATTAAAAATCAGTTTCATAAGAAGGAACAACAACAAAGTCAATTATCTGTACGATCGTTTCGGAAATTCGTGCTTTTTATTTGTGGTATACATGAAGTCACGTAGAACAATTATACATAGTTTTTTTGGTAAGCACGGTCTCCTCATCAGCAAATTTAGGAGGATTTCTATTGAATTGAAAAGACACCAAAAATAAACCTAGCATTAAAAGTTAGGCAGATGAATCTTTTAGTTTTTCTTTTTTTGAAATCAGGAACTGTATTTAAAGTAGTCATTTAGATGTTTGCTATAGCTTTTTATTTTATTGAATATATATATATATATTGTACTACGCAAATTGAGCAAGCATTGTTTTTTCTAATGATTTTGCGTATTATGTTGAAATATTCCTTAGTTTGGAAGTTTAGTCATATTGGAAACATCTGTTGCGTGTGTTCTAATTAGCATGTTATTTGCAATTAACTCATTATTGCATGTTATTTGTTTTTATACTTATTTTATTTCGCTTCTATAACTCGCCCTTCCGTTACCCTCTCTGTCTGTCTGCCTGTCTGTCTGTCTATTTGTCTGTTTACCGTTTTGGAACGGAAATTGCATGAATTATGGTTATGAAAAAGAAAGGATACCAGAAAAAAAAAGAGAGAAAAAAAGGATGAAATTTGAAAGAAAGAAAAAGAAAGTTAAAGAAAGGAGGGAAGGGCGAAAGGCAAAAATGAAGAAGAAAAGTTTTAATAAAGAAAGAAAGAATTAAAAGCTAAAAGAAAACATTGAAAGAGAGAGAAAGGGGGGCCGTATGAATGAAAGCGACAAAGAAAAAAATTAAAAGAAAGGTCAAATAAATACAGAAAAGATTGGAAAAAATGCGAGAGAAAGAAAGAAAGGGTAAAAAGAAGGAATTAAAGAAATAAATAGAAAGGATGTTGGCAGAAAGCAATGGATGGATTGGGAGATCGAAGAAAGAAAATCTGAAAGAAAGAAAATCTTTCTGAAAGAAAATGATTACTTTTCTAAATAGATGCAAGTCCGTAAACGCGCATACTTCGGATTTACAAAGCTTTAAAATGCAGTCAAATGTAGTATTAGTTATATATGAGCGCCATATTTCAGACCCCATGTCCCCACCGCTCAGAACAGGGGCAACAGGCTTGTTCTACCGACCCTAGCCCCTCAGACGTACACTGTTTCCACACCCCCACCTGTTCCAGCAGTCGACATTGATAAAACACCCGCCCCTTTCTGGTTTTAGACTGTCCGGGGTTTTGTGGGGGTTGCGATTCCAAAATGTGTTACTGCACCAATGATATTTACATTAATTATTCAAATGTGCCCAGTGATAGGACAAAGTGTTTTGTAATAGCTAAAGGGAAGGGAGATCCACACCTGGGATTTTTCATTAATAGACCCCGAACTGTAGGGGTTTGGTGGTGGTGGGGGGCTGGTAATGGGGTGGATTGGCTATAATGGCTGAAGCCTCTTTTTGGAATTGTTTTGGGTCGGTCGTTGTCGGCGAGTCTGCGTATTGCAAGCGTGTACGCGGGCGTAAAAGATATTTTACGCCTATCGTGTGTTCCGGCGCCGACTTGCAGAAGCAACAATGGATTCGGAAGCAGTTGTTTGTCCTACCCCTTTCACGCACGTTCGCTATCGGTTCCCCTTTCCCTCAAGGGATGAGCCACAAAGACGTCAAATATTTCATTATAGTTTTCTCTACAAGGATAACTTGATTAAACTTAGTACAACTATAATAGTTCTTTTGGAGATATAGTGCTTGGATCCGACAATTACCGAAACCTGATTGGCATCACCTAATATTTATCCTCTATAAATATAAAAACGTGAATGTTTGTTTCGTATGTGTTATAAAAATCGATATGTAAAAATTGAGAACATTAAAATAAGTTGCAATCTATATAAATAAAACAATAGATGCATGTGTGTGTAAATATTTAACAGGTAAACTCTTAAGCTACTGGTCACTTAACACTGAACTTAACAGGAAATAGTATCCATACACCAAGGATAGTTTATAACGATAAAATCTTTGTTTGGATTAATAAATAACGCGTACAGACATATATCGCAAGTTGAAATGCGAAATGTTCATTTCAACTAGCCGGCATATTTTTATTTCTTTCTGCGCATGCTCAAATAAAATTACTTTTTTCAAGTCGTTTAATATTTACACTTTATTATGTTTCTCTCGAATTTAGGAAAACTCGTCCCAGGAAAACTCGTCTTCGGAAAACTCGTCTCCGGAAAACTCGTCTCCGGAAAACTCGACCCCGGAAAACTCGTCCCCTTTCGCTAGGTAAGAAAACTGGTCCCTTATTGGATAAATATCGATTGAAAACACATTTTATGATCGTCCTTGAAGGAGATATTGTTTTTTTTTAAATAGACTATAGCCCCACCCCCATAATATTTAAAAAAATTTTTTTACTTGTTTAATGTTTTTGGGTTGTTTTTTTCTTTTTAAATGAAATCGATTTTCTAAGTGTCCGTTTTCTATCTAACTGGCTAAGTTCTTAGTGGTTTCACTTATTTTAAAGCGTTTATTATGTCCATACAAAGTTAATTAAATTTTTTTTTGTTCTTATTTTAACGATGTTTTTTGGAGTCATAAAAACAATAATAAAAAAACAAAACAAAAGAATTAAAAGCAGGCAGCGATTCGACTCTTCGTTACTTTTTTTGTTTTGGTTTTTTAATTATGATAGTTTTTTGTTGTTGTTATGTTTTTGTTTTCTCTCATACCAAATGCACTCATGCGTTATTTAAAATTATAATTTTATCAATTATCAACATTTATTGTTGTCCTGTCAAATTTTGCAAAAATTAACTAATAAATTGAAAGCGAAATAATTTTTGGCGCGAGAGATGCCATGTGTTAACAATCTCGCGTTAACTGTTTCGACTTTTCCCGGGACGAGTTTTCCGGGCACCGTTTCTCTCAGTAATGACATTGGTAGAATACGCGGCTGGAACGTTAAATGTTTTGGTCTCGATTCTAGCTGATGGCACCAAATCACTTTTTTTTTTTACTTTTGCCATCATGTCTATGAATGCGAAAATTTGCATGAATTTAAATATATTTAAACGTATTTCATGCAAGCGGAATTAAAATTTATTTACAGGCGGGAAAAATTGTATTTTAAAATTTCTTATAGATTTTTTAAAGTCTTTTAAGACGATAAATATTTTTTTGGACAATTAGTTTTGGCCCGAAATCCCTCACGAACGAAGACAAAATTCAATGAAAAAAAATTCATACTTTTCTTACGTAAATCTTCCACGGCGGGGAATAAATTCTAAGTACAGTTTTGATAGAGGTTCCTGCGTTTCTTTTCTTCTTTCTTCTCTTTTTTCCAAGTAATATGTAAATATTGCTCGATGTTCTGAAATTGGAAGTATTTATAGTTTAACCTAACCTTAATAATTATTTTTCTTAAATTAAATTATCACTCTCGTTCCCTTTAGATAATTTTCTTTTCTCTAAATAGCTTTTCCTTTACTTTAAATAAATTCTTTCTTTCGCTATAAACAATTTCCCTTCTTCTTTTTTGTAAAGAAATAAGACGAAGATATCCCTATATACCTTTTTTTCTTTTTATTTATTCATCGATTAGACAAACCAAAATTCTAAAATTTTCGAATGCATGAGTTGTGTTTTTATAAAATTTTCGAATGCATGTGTTGTGTTTTTATAAAATTTTCGAATGCATGTGTTGTATTTTTATAAAATTTTCGAATGCATGGGTTGTATTTTTATAAAATTTTCGAATGCATGTGTTGTGTTTTTATAAACTTTTCGAATGCATGGGTTGTATTTTTATAAAATTTTCGAATGCATGTGTTGTGTTTTTATAAAATTTTCGAATGCATGGGTTGTATTTTTATAAAATTTTCGAATGCATGTGTTGTGTTTTTATAAAATTTTCCTTACACATTTACTAAATTCAAATAGTTTTAAGAAAATTTGGTTTCGATTCTTTAGTGGTGGCGCACGAGTCGCCTTTCAACTTTTTAAATCTTTACTATATATTGGGTCCAATATAATCTACTATACATAAAATGATTGCAGAAATTACCCTCTGGACCAAATTAGGTTTGCAATAAAAAATGACATACAAATTTAATATGTCTAAACTATTACCAACCATCTTATGTAACTTTCGAACACCGTTACATACACATTTATTCGCTATAATTAAATCGTATCTTACGTTTATGAGCGTCATCATACCGATCACCAAGAACTTTAGACAGAGTAGTTTGCATTTTCCCTCTAATACAAAAGTCCTCCCACCGCTTCGGATAAACACCAGGTAATTATTTAAACATTATATTATGACATGCATTATACACTGCGATTCACTATTCTATACACACGCAACAAACAGGTCTACTTCTCTCCGCACGACCCCCCTCCCCGAATTTCTTTTTGGGTGTATAGCCTTTGCTGGTGGGTATGCTGACAACATATATCAAGGTAAAACTTGAGGCCAATACTTTGACAATCCCCTCTTATAGGTGGTCCGAAAGTCGTTCTTACCATGGCGAGTTTGGGCGTGTCTATTCCATACGACGTTCTTAACATGAGGAGGTCAGGGGTGTTTATTCCGTAAGCTGTTCTTAACGTTGGGGATTGGCCACAAACAACAACTGTAGTTTAATCTTTTACGAACAGGAGCATGGTTTCTACGGGCAACGCCGGTTTACGGGTCCTGCTAGAATAATAATAAATATGAAATATGCATTAATCAGAATATCATATTTAAGTGTATTTTACGACCGAGATATGACGGACAGCCTGCTACTTAGCATATATTTTTATATTGTTATTTTCTTACTTTATGGATTGAGGTTATTTGATTGTGGAAAAAATGAAAGTAAAATACAGACATTGTATGTATGTATGTATGTATGTATGTATGTATGTATGTATGTATGTATAGTAGCATGTGTGTGTTTGTGCACATGTAGGTCTATATGCATACATGTGTGCATATGTGTATGAGCATATGCGTGTATGGATCTGTACATGCTTGTGTATATGTGTGCATGTATATGTATATGTGTATGTGTACATGTATGTGTATGCATGTCTGTTTATACATATGATTATTTATATATAGAGAGGTATGTATATGGGAATGCATCTATTATGTATGTACGTTGTATGTAGCTATATATGGATATGTATACGTATATGTGGATGTCAATTAGAGATTATGCATATATATCTATAGACTTATGCGCTCAATTTTTATGTAGACGTTACTATTGGTCTATCATTATTATTATTATTATTATTATTATTATTACTATTATTAGTACTATTATTATTAATATAATTATTATTATTACTATTATTATTATTACTATTATTATTATAATTATTGTTATTACTATTATTATTATTATTATTATTATTATTATTATTACTAATACGCACAGATTGATCTTCGGGTGAAGATCACATCTAAGTATCTACACTGATACTGCACTTAATCTTTTTTGCTTTTGGTTAGTGAATGAGAAATCCTTCATGACCGAGACAAATTTTTTTATACTAATTTGTATTTTTATTTTTATTTTGTCCTTATCTAGTGTGCTATTTTTATAATAGAGGTGAACGGAATTCACTCTACATTAAAAACTGACATTGTCTCTTATTCTGTCCTCGTGAAGAGGTTTATTATTATTATTATTATTATTATTATTATTATTATTATTATTATTATTATTATTATTATTATTCAAAACTATTGATATTAATACATTACTATATTTATCTATTAATATTTTTATTTCAACTATTGCTATTATCATTATGATAACTATTAATAATAATATTTTTACCGTCCAACAAATTTGTTTCAGTTTCTAACCATTCATTATACATATTGACATACATTCCGTCTCTTTTTTTTTCCGTAATAATTAAACGCTAATACGTTGTAAAAAATCTTTTTAATAAAAATAAAAAATACAACATTCTTTTTCCACAAACGGCAAAAATAATTCACGTGAACTCTCCCGAACATTGTTGCAAGGAATGAACGCTGTCCAAATCACTAATTTATAGTTTCTTTCAACGTATTTCATTTTAATTTTGATACCTTTTGTGACCAAGAGCGGGGGACCGATTGATAGGTGAAAAATAAAATATTGAATACAAAAAATAACATCGTTTTCATACTTCAAAAAGTCCTCATAACCTTGAAACACTATTCTAGAAGCAGACTTTAAATACTATCTATTATGGACTTTTAATATTATCTATTAATCTATCTATCTATCTATCTATCTATCTATATATATATATATACATATATATATATATATATATATATATATATATATATATATATATATATATATATATACTTACATATGCATGTATGTGTGTATGTATGTATTTATGCTGGATCTCAACATTTTGAACCGAGAGAGAGACTTAGCTGTCGTACAAAGCTAAGACTCTGTAACATCATCTTTGTATAGATACTCCCACAGGTATTTGGGCTCATGAATTTTAAATGTCTGAGGGAGTGGCACTCGTCTGACAAGACGTTGCAATCATCATGTATTTATGTATATATGTCATGTCATGTCATATGCTACTGGTACCATGTAACCCAGTACTACCTGCCTCATGGTCGGGTCACCGGCGACTAAACTGATTCCCCCACCAGACTTGTTTGGTGAGGAGGGTGGCTAGTCTCCCTGAAGGATTGAAAACAAGACCTTCCAAAGGGCGAATGTACCCTTTTTCAGGGTCAATGGCCAACTAGCACCATGTGTGTATGTATGTGTGTGTTGGGGTGGAGAGGGCTCCCGTAAGCCGTGGTGAAGGCAACCTTTCTAGGAGAAGCAAATCTCTGATTTAAAAAACCATAAAGCAGGAGACCAGTACCCGCATTAAGCTGGTCTGCAGTTTAACTTGTTGCTGGCTATCTTGCTCTTTCTTGTTGCTGGGTCTCAACATTTTGAACCAAGAGAGAGACTTAGCTGTCATACAAAGCTAAGACTCTGTAACATTATCTGTGTATAGATACTCCCTCAGGCATTTGTCTAATAAAATGGTTCTGTGGCGATGGAAGTCATTTTGGGGCTTATGGACTTTAAGTCTCTGAGGGAGTGGCACTTGTCTGACAAGATTTTGCAATCATCATGTATTTATGTATCGTTTTTTAAATTATAAATTATTAAATTATTTTTTATTTAATCAATAATATTTTCAGGCCGCGATTGTCTAGTCAGACATTATCTAAAAATATAAAAATAACATTAAGATGCATAAAAAGTTAAAAATTTAGACAACACTTTCTTTTTTTTTAAACTTTATGCTATTTGTACATACCCACTGTTAACCGAAATACATTTATTTTATTTTTATTACTTATACGTTAGGTAGAAAGTTCATATTTTATATTTCAACCTAATATATGAATTATTTCTTTTTTCTATCTTATTTTCATTTTTAGGTGATTATTTGAAAATATTTCGTATTAGGACAGTGCCCTGAGCCAGACTAAGTATTTTAAAATACATTGTAACGAATCAGAAATTTATATTGCCAATAACACAGCACAGAAAATTGTCTTGTTAAAAGATCCGACAAAATAGCTTTATAAATTAGATAATGTCCGAGCTTTGTTGTCTAATTTGATCAATCACGTGCTCATCATGCCGATATTATATTTGTCAAAGCCGGACATAAAATGGACAATGGACTTTCTATTTGACGTTGAAGATGAGAGAGGTATGTCCAAGTTAGGGTTTTATCGAGATTTGTATATTTAATAACCGCCGATGTGCATTTTAAATTCCGGTTTACTTTAGGATTTCGATTGTGTTAAGCGGATAGATCTTTAAGCCATTTAAATAAATTGTTATGTCCCGACTTATTTTAATAATAGAAACAACATCAGCAGATAGAATAAATACATCAAACTCTAAGTATATCCTTCCGAATATACACATACGGACACACTTCACACAACTATGCAGATGCCCCCCACACATGCATATACACGCATAGACACACGCAAACACATACACACATACATATTAAATAAATTTTTACGTATATAAAAGTTATAAAAATAATAGAAAATAGCAGGACTCGTAAACCAGCGTTGTCCGGTTGACGCATCCCCACCCTCTCCGCCTCGTAAAAATTAAAGTACGGTTATTGTTGGTGGCCAACCCAAACCTCCTCATGTTAGGAACGGCTTTCGGAATAGACACCCCCAACCTCCGTATGTTTAGAATGGCTTTCGGAATACACAGCTCTAACCGCCTCATATTAAAATCGGTTTTCGAAATAGTCACCCCAACTATCGAAAAGTATTTGTCTTTGCCAAATTTAATTTTTCGTAATCAGCATAGTCGAAAACCTACAAAAGTCGTCATGTTAAAAGAAAATTGTGGAGGTTACCCACAAAAAAAAATGGTTATTGTCTTCTGTATAGAGCGACACAAATAATTTTGTCTCCAGCACGATTGTAATCTACAAAGTGCGACGACAATCGGTTAATTTATTTAATTTTGTTATTTTTTTAGGGGCGCCAATTTTTTCTCAGCATGATTGTAATCTATAGAATGCAACGCTAATCGGTTAGTATGTTTAATTTTTTTCAGTACGATTGTAATCTGTAGAGTTCGACGACAATCGGTTAATATGTTTAATTTTATTGTTTTTTAGCGACACAAATTGGTTAATATGTTTAATTTTGTTCGTTTCTTTTCAGCACGATTGTAATATGTAGAGTGCGACGACAACCGGTTAATGTGTTAAATTTAGTCAGTTTTTTTAGCGCGATTTTCTTCTGTAGAGAGCGATGCAATACTGTATAATTTCTGGATTGTTCGTTTATTTATTGTAGAAGTGGATTCCGGAATATGCGAATAGTCAGGTATCAGCCAATCAAAATGGGCGGAATTAAAAATATTTTAATATCGTTTATAAAGCACACCGAAGCAAAACTAAGGGTAAAAATCCTTTTACAATAGAATAAAGATGTTTTTTGATGTATTTAGTTCTTTACATTTGAGTTTATGTGGTTAATAATAATAATAATAATAATAATAATAATAATAATAATAATAATAATAATAATAATAATACATATGAAAACACAAAAATAGTATTTAGATATTAAAAAGAAATTATTTAATTCATAATTCTAGTAAAGTGGTTGTCATATTTTCAGGAAATTTCAGAATAATAAAATTCTTTTATAGAGAAGAGCAGAAAAAATATCGTGATATTTATAAATATCAGTCCTGTTCAAATATACTCTAACGGTTCAACGGAATTACATGATGTAGTAGAAAAATCTTTTATAGTCAGGTCAAAAAGGAAAAAAAAAACCTCTCCTTAGGTTATGCAGCGATATACTTTAAATATTAAGAATAGCATCTGCGTATTTGAAAATTATCCAGTTTTTGGAAATTCAAATCTTCTCATATCGTGTTATAATTTTTTTACACACACACACACACACACACACACACACACACACACACACACACACACACATATATATATATATAACTACTTCATTTATTCGCATAAATTTAATATACGAAAGTATAGATTTATGCGTAAACTTTAAGTATTTACTTCAAAAGTGCTCAATACAGAGGTAGAGCTAGTTAGTAATTTATAAAATATATATGGCGATTAAGCTACACTGAATATTCTGCGTTTCATCCAACTATAGGATTCGTCAGGCTTATAAGCCTGACGAATCCTATAGTTGGATGAAACGCAGAATATTCAGTGTAGCTTAATCGCCATATATATTTTATAAATTACTATATATATATATATATATATATATGTGTGTGTGTGTGTGTGTGTGTGTGTGTGTGTGTGTGTGCTGAATTGTGGGGGTGCATATTATGAACCGTATCTCAGTGTGTATATATATTTCAAATGGCATATTGTATTGACGGGATACATTTTAACAAGGGGGGATACATTTAGAACAGAGGCTGAGACATTTATGTACCGTTTACATCATGACGACTGTGATGATAATTCTTTTATCATATTATAATACGGAGCTGGGAGATATTTATACAGTACTTTTAACTCATCAGAGAGGAGATACATTATTGATGATGGCGAAGGGAGTTGAGGGAGTTATACAAAGTTCGTTTACAAGATGATAGACAAAACACAGTTGCCTTTCAGTTGTAATGACGAAGACGAAGGCAAGTTTACAAATATATGATGTACCTTTTAGTCAATGCAGCTGGTGATGATGATGGTCAGGGATTCAAGCCTTTATGATTACATTGTCATATCTTCCCCCTCTCGCCTCTAAGAGGGGGTCAGTTCCCAGTCTCTGACTCGACTCTCCTCTAAGCCACTTTCTATCCGTCTGGCTCTGCCTCTATCTGACGCGAACCTATCTCAACATGTAATGCTGTGACACTTTGGCTGTGATCATAGCGTAGTATCTGTGTTAACTGTGGCTAGCAGGGACAAGATTCAAAACATTATTATTATTATTATTATTATTATTATTATTATTATTATTATTATTATTCCTAATTGATTCGAGCGATCAATTATTATGATTAGAAAAATAAACAATTATATTGGGAAAAGTGATTGACAGCTGAAATAATAATAATAATACTAATAATAATAATAATAATAATAATAATAATAATAATAATAATAATAATAATAATATCGCTACAAAGGTATGTGAAAATAGAAAATAGATATAATCATGATTTTTGGTTTGGATAAACAAATAACTAGATTGATGTTACATCAGCTGTTGGTCTGAGACACGCAATGAGATGTAGACTAGGCAGTCGTTAGTTGGATATCAGAGAGAACGGACGATTCAAGGGGGAGTTAGTCTCCCCATGACGCTGGGAACGGCATTTCCTCAGGCAGCCAAGATATAAAGACGTTGTAATCTTTTTAAATTTCAGCCGAAATCATGAAAATAAATGTTCGTAAATAATTCAGGTATGTATTGTGTTATTTACATCTGTTAAAAAGAACTGTTTGCCAACAACTGTTTAGATACGTCCACGTCAATCGTTTCCTGTTGGAACTGTTGCATAAATGTTAAAATATACACGCTATACGATCAACTAAATGATACGACGTATATACATACACGCACATGAATATACAGATAAAATATAAACCCCACTATTCAACATGCACGTTGTTTGGAACATATTCATATACACACACAACGTAACAAATATATTGGAATTCCCTCTTCTTCATGGCGTCACAGCATACCTAACAATATGATTCATTCGAGAGGATTTCACTTATATATGCCAAAAGAAGCTTTTGGCAAACAAAGAAATTCCTAAATGAATTGTTTCATTCATAACCTACACCTGAAGAAGGTCGGATATTACATCGGTCGAAACGTTGTGCTTATTAGACACAAAATGAGAACAGTTGTCTGATAAATCCAACTGACCCAAAATAAACATTTAAGGGGCTATCTCATTTTCATATTACATTAAAGAACATTTTTTTTTAATTCACACTGCTAAATTTTCAATGGAAATAAGTAATAGATTTGTTAAAGCATTCTATTTAGAAATACCATATAATCTCTCTTAAATGTTGATTTTTGTTTAAATAAATAGTATACATAGAAATTATGCAAGAATAAAATTATATAAAAGTTCTTTTTCAGTATTAAAATCTATTTGATTGATTGAATTCATTTTTAATTTAAGTTATATTTAAGTTAATGTATTTTTAATTATTAGTATAACCAACATCAGCTGCGTTTAAAAATAAAATTAAGTTTTCATTTAACCTGTGAATTATTTCCCTTTAAGTTATGATATTTTATTTCCCTATTTGAATTTCATAGATGAAGATGACTATGTTTTATGTTTCCAAAACTCCAAATCGTGGTCAACTGTCAGGAAAATCGTAAAAACCTAGGATATTTGGTGTATCTTTATTAGTATGTGACTAAACCCTCTAAATATTTGGGAAATGCTTGATGGACCTAAAATAACGAAAAGGGCTCAACTATGGAAACGAATACTAGATGCCAAAAAACTACTAATCGGAACACGTAGAGATGTTATTGTGCATATGTTTGATCATTATGAAGAGAGATTGATAAAAGTTATTGAGAAGAAAAGTAATATTATAGACTATTTACAGTTTTTCAACGATGTCCGAAAAATAATGTCGCATGTGTTTTGTAAATAAAAAATGATGAAAATTAAATATTTTTCCTTACCTAATCGATTTTCTTCCATTTTTATTACAGAGTTGATCCAAAATGCATATATGTATGTGTTTATGCTATTCTATTGAAGGAATTTCGCCACTATGTGGTACTCGGAAAGTCGAATACTAAAGTGTCCGAAAAATATTGTCGGGCCCCTGTAAAAAAATGTAGATTTTAATACTTTGTGATAGATAGATAGATAGATAGATAGATAGATAGTTAGATAGATAGATGAAGTCATGTGTTAGATTGTTAAGTAGAGATGTAATTATTTGGTTTCATAAAATCAAGAAGAACTGGCATTGAGACGCTTCATGTCCGTTTGTACTTGTTGAACTCGACTTATTGTTATTTTGTAAAAACAAAAAAAACAAAAAAAAAACTAATGTTTGAACTAATAAATGGGCGCGAAAGGTCCACTCCCAACCGGAATTATAGATATAGACGCAATTGTAGCGTTACTTAGACTGAACAAAGGACCCTTTTTATGATTAAGTAGACATTGCACGCACGCAAGCTTAGCCAGAATTTGTACTGGACAAAAGCTCACCAGACGAATGTTCACCGGACAAAAGCTCACCAGACGAATGTTCACCGGACAAGAGCTCACCAGACGAATGTTCACCGGACAAGAGCTCACCAGACGAATGTTCACCGGACAAAAGCTCACCAGACGAATATTCACCGGATAAAAGCTCACCAGACGAATGTTCACCGGACAAAAGCTCACCAGACGAATGTTCACCGGACAAAAGCTCACCAGACGAATGTTCACCGGACAAAAGCTCACCAGACGAATGTTCACCGGACAAAACCTCACCAGACGAATGTTCACCGGACAAAAGCTCACCAGACGAATGTTCACCGGACAAAAGCTCACCAGACGAATGTTCACCGGACAAGAGCTCACCAGACGAATGTTCACCAGACAAAAGCTCACCAGACGAATATTCACCGGACAAAAGCTCACCAGACGAATGTTCACCGGACAAAAGCTCACCAGACGAATGTTCACCGGACAAAACCTCACCAGACGAATGTTCACCGGACAAAAGCTCACCAGACGAATGTTCACCGGACAAAAGCTCACCAGACGAATGTTCACCGGACAAAAGCTCACCAGACGAATGTTCACCGGACAAAAGCTCACCAGACGAATGTTCACCGGACAAAAGCTCACCAGACGAATATTCACGGGACAAAAGCTCACCAGACGAATGTTCACCGGACAAAAGCTCACCAGACGAATGTTCACCGGACAAAAGCTCACCAGACGAATGTTCACCGGACAAAACCTCACCAGACGAAAGGTCTCGGCAATAAAACTAAATTAATCATAAAAGAAAGTGTTTATTTTATTGTTACATTAAAAATAATTAATTTAGTTTTTATTCGGTCATCTCTAAATCTATTTCACGGAGGTCGAAATACGATTCGAACGGATGTGCAATGTTATTAGCTTGTTTAAGCTACTCTCTTTCTCTCTCCGTTCGTTTACGTCTCTAAATTTCTGAGATGAGTTGATTAATATTTTGGATTATTTGGAATAGTGTGATTCTTGTTCTTATATTGAGTTTTATTCTCACGACGTTTTTGGTCGATGCAAACCCCGATGTTCCTCAAGTGTCGAACTGGTTAGAATCGACGATTATGTCCGACCATGGCTTAGGGTTATGTCCTTTCACCACACTAAATATCTGTGATACAGAGACGCAGTCTGCTTGTGGGTAGACTATATAAGACCCTCTTTCTCTGGTTGAGCACTACGTTAAGTAATATCACGTACTGCTATTAGTAATCATGCAAAGTTCTTGACAACAATAACATCAGATTCATCATTTACTATAAAAAATTTTAAACTCAAAACTTCGTTCTTTAAAACAATCCCTCGCTTCCGCTGAAACCACTTGAATGCACCTTGGGATAATGTAACTCCTGTAACAATAATGCAACTAATAGTTACATCACTGCCCCTCCCGTCGAAGTTCAGATAAATTTTAGTCAACAACACTAAAATACTACACCACGAAACAAATGTAAAAAATCTTAAAATTCTTTAAGCTATTTATATCAAAACGCAGAAACTTAGGCTTAATCAGGTCGCATTTCGGAACGGTGCCAATATACTTAAATGCCTCGCATAACTCCTCCCTTATTCCTCCATACGCAACCCGTTCCTGCTCCTAACCCTCGAACCGCCACGGTCTCCTCCCTCCCTTATGACACTAAAATCCCACAGCTGCCAGCAGTCCCAATGACCTTCTTCGCACCCTAACTACTATTTTAATTCTTCCCATAATTATTGCAGAGCCTAACACATATTCCTGATGATTCGTAGACGACTACAGGAAAAGTAAAAACCGTGGACATTCGATAAGAAAAATGTTTGGACCATAACTCTATACCTTTAATTTATATACAAAACAGATAATACGGAAAATTGAAAAATTTTTTAAAGGCATTACTAAACAGAAGCCTTCTGTAGTCTTTAACCATGTCTGTCTGAATGAGAAAATGCCGTCTTAATATACGCAATATGTCATATATGGAAGTGTGTGTGTGTGCGTGTATGTGTGTTTGTGTGTGTGTGTGTGTGTGTGTCCATATATATTTAGTAAACCACAGAGAAAATACTTCGCAATATCACAGTCTATTATAAAGGTAAATGCTTCATGTCGGTGCGAAATTGGACTCTATTTTAGTCCGAAGTCGGTGCTCCTAACTAGAAGAGGTCGCGATACAGTGAATTTTTTACAGAATGACATACAAATAAATTAAATTATTAAATGCAAGGATCTATGAATGCATTGATGAATGAATAAAGAAAGATAAATTCAATTATTAAATGAATAAGAGAACGATTCATTGCATGAATCAATCGAGAAAGGGAGAGAGAGATGGAGATGGGGGGAGAGAGAGAGAGAGAGGACAATTAAGTCGATATAAAAACAATGTATGTATAAAGAAAACTTAAAGAAATAATGAATCAAATTCTAATATAAATGCATACACAATAAAGAAGGAGTGACACAAAAATGAAAAAAGCGTAAATTAAATACTTAAAGAATTTAAAGCACGAGAGAATTATGGAAGAGAAAGAAAGAAAACACTGTAAAATGCGAATTAAAAAAAAAGTGAGAAGGAAATAATCGAAAGAGAAAATTGGGATGAAATTCTCACATTTAATGGACATTTGGAATGCAAAAATGTATTTCAAACAATCAAAGAAGATATCTTGTTTTTTAGCACTTGACAAATTGTTGCAAGACTCTGCAGAGAAACACCGCGGGAGACAAAGCGAAGCCGGTTTTTCGTCGAGATAATAAAATCTGATCGCCGCGGGACGCTCCACTGACGACCTTCAAGGACAGCTAAACGCCATTAAGTATTTCAATTTGAAAGAATAAAATAAACTTGTTGATGTCTATGGAGAGTAAATGCATTTTTATTTTTAAAAATTTTTTCGCTTTTTGCTTTCTGGTTTAAGATGCGGCCCTGTTTTGTTAAGAGGTTTTGTTCATTCACTCCCGGTAAGTCAGTCGGAATATTACGATAAACCTGCAAATCGAACGAACGCACCTTTTTTTCTTACACAGGAATCACCACTTATCAAGGCCCGCAGGCCGCTCGAGGATAAGGGTCAATGGGTATACATTTGTGAATGTGATTATAGCGTAGTAAACATAAGTAGTGGTAATTTTGTGAATTAGATTACTTAGGGGGACGGTTCATCAAGAACTTGTTTACATTGGACTTGAAGACAATCAGATTGTAGTCATCTGGAAAGCAGACAATCAAAAGAGAGTTCCACGGGCGTGCAGTTCTAAGAAAGAAGCTTTGTTCATGGAATCTGTATTTAGGCTTAGGATAAAGAGTGTGGGAAATTATTGATAGTGGTTTTTGCTAGACGAGTGTTTTTCGTGAAAGTTTGGCGAGGGGGGACCATAGATTGAAACTCAGCTGAGCATTTGCCATGAAAATAACGGTTAAGCAGAGACAGGCTGGTAACGTTTCTTCTGTGAGAAAGAGGTTACAGGGAAGAGAAAAGGGTATGCTCCACGAAGCTACGAAGTCTTAAATGCGTCCTCTAATTTCTATTATAGTCACGATTAAACTTAAATTGATTTTTCTGTTAATCTGTCCCGCTAGACATGAAGTAGCGTTTTCGGCGTTTTGCCACACTAACTTTTCAAATAACATTACGTAATGGTAGGTACGGGCAACAATAGTTTTGAAAGCCGATTTATCATAAGTTTTTGTAGTTTTCCGACTACTTTTTGATTGTATTTGAAAGAGTAAAGACTAAAGTTAGTTTCTAAAACGGAAAAAATATTTGTCCACGCAAAAAAAAAAAAAAGTTATAAAAAATGTTTTCACGGCAAGATAACCAATTCTGCTAATTTGTAAGTAAAATGAATTCATTATAAAAATCCTTTAAAAGATAAATATTAGTTTTCTGGGTCTATTTCAAAGTAAAGTATAAAGTCCTAAGATAAATAAAATAAACACATGCTTGTACGACAAATAGCTTAATTAGCCTAAAAAGCGAGCAATTTTGATCTTCACGGAAGCTCAAACTTTCAGCCAGTCGAAAGTCTGTGAAAATGACGGGAGGAAGGGGTGCTAGTTTTCTCTTTTCCCAGACGTGCATCCATCCATTCCTATCCTGAACGTTTGTATTATTTTTAGCATTTTTTAATTCAATTATTTTTCTATGTTCCTGTTTTTAAATTATGTTTTCATTAATTATTGTTCAAGATTATATAAAAATTATATTACGCCGAAAGTTTCACATTCATGCAAGCAAAGAAAATATTAAAACCTTACATATAAAAATTATGCGAAACCTGTAATTGAAAAAGAAAAAAAAAGTAGAAATATTTTTTGCTATTATAATTTTTTGTGTGAAAATATTGAATAAACAATGCTTCATTCAATGATAATATCGGTAGTTCGAGACATTAATTTTTCTTCGAGTTATATAGAATTCATTAATACGGAATTTAGGGGCTTTTTTCGTAATGTTCCTGTAAAAATTATTTTTTTTTAATTGTAATAATTTACGATGCTTTATTTTCATAAAAAAAGCAAAAACAATTTTTTTTTTTTTTTACTACAGAAAACCATAACTTTAGTAAAGATATTTTTGTTTAAACAAAATAATACATTTCCACGAAGATTTATATAAAAATAAAGAGTTCAATATATCTTGTGATCATTATTGGATAAATACTGAAAATTCCATTAAAATTGGTTAATTTCCTGATTTTGGTGAATTTTTAAGTAAAGGGATGGCTCAAAATGTTTATATATTTTGAGCATCGGCATTCATTTTGCACGTACCTATATAACGGTAAGGTTAAATTCGTGCTTTGACCGATATGTTCCAGTAACGTTTGAAGTAGGATTTGCGCCATTAAGTTACGCTAACGTTTGAAATGCCTTTTTTAAGGACATATATATTTTATGTTTTATGTTCCCGTCAGATCACCGAAGTTAAGCAACATTGAGCCTGGTCAGAACCAGTTAGGTGGCCATTTGGAAATACCAAGCGCTGTATGTAGGAAGACATCGGCACGTTCCTGCAAGAATTGCAAAGAGACCTAACGTCGTCATCTCTCTTAACGGAGATATACATGCGACTGGAGACGGCTTGTGAGTTTAATACTCCCATGAAACTTCCTCCTTCGGAAGAAGCCAGTAAAACCTGCATTAGGTTTAATGGAGCAGTTTAATTATTTTTTTTTCGTTGTATACTAACGTTTGAAATACTATTCTCGTCGTTATGTTAGGCGTACCTTTTAAATAAACTGGTTCTAACGTAAGGACATCGAAGTGTTTTTTTGTTTTTGTTTTTTTGTTGTTTTTTTTTACTGGAAGTGCGAATTTCATTTGTGCTTTATAGTAAAGAAGCACCATTGGATTCTCTCCACATTACTTATCTTGTGTCTTATCTGTTTCTTTGCCACGAAATAACAATCATTCCACCTCATTGACCCATGAACTCGGATGTCTCTTTCTTTTTTTTTTCATTTTTTTATTTTTTTTTTTATTCTTTTCCAGGAATATACACAAGGTAAGATGTGGATTTGATAACGGTGTTCCTGTGGAACAAACTGGTTTCGAACTGAGTACATTCAAATTGGTACACTTCCTAATCGGTGTCATAACCGGTTTAGCCGCCATCATCCCCGTTTTGTAAAAATAACGTTTAAAGTAACGTCGTTACCGTTTTCTCATGATAGCGTTTGAAATAGCGTTTTACTCGTCACGTGTATCTTTTAAATAACGTGTTTGTCGCTAAATACATCCAGATTGTTTTCTTTATCCCAAACAGATCATATCGTCACTGGGATGTAAGGGGCTACTATTTGGTATCGTGTCTAGCAGCAGGATGTCTTTTCACAATACATTTAAACTTCTGCTAGTTAGTACAGCGAGGGAAGTAGGGAACAGCGAGGGAATTCCAAAGTTTCGCTGTCCGAAGAAATTAACTATTAGAATATAAGGCTTTCTGCATCCAAGAACCTCAACAGTTGAGGTGTGGGTTTCGCTGCTTGAAGTGTTAGTCGAGCGTATATAAAGGGGGCACAAATGCAATGAGTTCATCAGAACACATTCAATTAAAGTATTTGTGAAACAGGCACAGGGATGCAACATTGCGGCGATGGGACAGAGGTTTTAGCTTGGCTGTTAGTGCGGAATTTATTAGAATAAAGACTTTTTTTTACTCTGTTTAAGAGGGAGAGATTAGTGATAGATACATCATCCCATGTGTCCATGCATTGGCAAATGGTGGCTTTGTAGGGGTATAGGATATTCATGAAGTGTGCATAATCTTCTACTACAATAGAGGGAGTCGACCTTCTTTGCAGCAGTCTTGGCAATATCATCAATGCATATTTGTCCCATTTCATGTTATCTGTGATTGTTAAACCGCAGAGTTTTAAGGATTAGCTTCCAGGTAAGGTGTTATTTGGCAATCGGTGGTTGAGAAGTGTTTTTTTTTTTTTTTGTAGTTGTTAAAGGAAAGAGACTTATTCATTGTAACATTACGTGTTACCATAATGGACGCATTTTATGAGTATCTCGGTTGTTTTTGTTTCTTTTAATTTTGCAATTGTGTAACGCTCTGTTGCTTATTTTAACATTCATGATGGTCTCCTTGGGTTGTTCTAAGATGGGCATGCTTACTCGAACCTATTATGCGAGGAAAAACTTTGATATTTGCATATTTAGTAAATTAAATGCTTTTTGTGTTCATATTTACGTGTATGCATTTTAATGAGTGCACAGCGCATGCGTTGAAATATCAGGCGTCATACGCGCGCGTTTGTTGTGCTTGCTAGTGTTGAAAAGGCTGTCCCAACTTAATGGAAAACACCGAGAAGTGTTTGAGTCGAAGAAAGTAAAATACTTCTCGTAAATTAAAAGCCGAGACTGACAGCGCTGTAAAGCGATTGAATTTGCAGTTATTGCTGGTGGAAGGACCATGTCGACCACTCTGTTAATAGGGCGTTGGAGCCGAGGTGATAGAAGTCGTCGTAATAATTCGAGTAACGATGATGAGGGGACGGGATATCAGGGATAAAGATAACAGAACTCTTATCGTGAGGACGCTGGTGCCTGTACCAAAACCGACAATCTTGTTAACTGTTGTGCATGGGAAAGTATGCTGATAATAGCGTTGGATCTTAAACTATGTTTTCCCGCTGAAAGGTTTATGGTAAGCGAAATCTTCATTATTCCGTAGACATTTTCGCACTCTGGCGATGCATCCTCAAAGATACGGCCTTTGAATGCTTATTTGGCGTTGTCTGCCGTGATTTTATGTCTTCCTTGTAGTCTGGTTGACAGTTTTATAGACTTTAAGTCATCTTATATTTACTGCGCTTTATTCAGCGACATAATACGAAAGAGAACGCAGTAAACGCTCTTTATACTTATTTAGTATAAAACTAGTTATTTTCCAACTGAAACATTGAGCAGTAGACGCACATAAACAGATTTATAACTTTTGCGGGTCGAAGCAAAGTTGGATTCGCGACATTTATTTTAAAGAGAAATATTTTGTTGGGAGTAAAATTGAACAGAAAAAATTGTTCACTTGAACGAAGTTGTTTTTATATTTAAAATTAAAAATATCACATTTAAATGCATCTTAAAGAGCAGTCCATTCACAGATACAATCATTTGCATTATTTGATATCCTATTTTTATGTGTCCGCTTTTGAAATCCCGTTTTAAAAAAAGATCCTGTTTAAAATGATTTGGTGCTATATTTTATAACTGCGAAATAAACATCGCTTGGAACCAGATGGAAACAACTTGGATATTATTTAGTGTATTTTTTATTAAGAATAACATTTGATAATAATTAACATCCTAATATATATTTGGACCATAGTATACGAGGGTCGTTCGGACAGTAAGCACTCCTTTTTTTTAATTCAAAAACTAAAACGTAGAAGAGCAACGAAGGCGGGAGGGGTACTATTAAAACGAGCGACCCTTTTTGTTCCAGAATTATTTTTTTTCCATATAGTCAGCACCATTCTGAATGCACTTTTTGCCAGCTTCTTTAAAAGCGTCAGTGGTAAAAGTCTAGAGCGTGTTTTGTCATTCACATCTCTGCCGCCATTCTGAAATCGACTAACTTTGCTTACATCAACAACGTCAGCTTCATTACCGTTTAACAAGCGCCGATGAATGTTGATCGGGTCAGTGTTTTCTATATGTGAGAATTCAATGTGTCATCTCTGCTTCTGACGCACGTTAATGACGAGGGTTGCTTTCTTAGAGTGTCAAAACGTCAATATCTGCAACAAACGAATGAAACATTCAGGATATGAACGCATAAGTTAAGTCCTTATAACAATGTAATTTGCAATTCCCTCTGAACATCCCTCGCATATATATATATATATATATATATATATATATATATATATATATATATATATATATATATATGCGAGCAAACAGTTAATAAAACATGTTAAAACACTTTGAAAAATAATTAAAAACATATTTAATCTGAAAAGGAAACACTTGATAAGTGGAAAGTCCTTAATCCGCGGAGTTTCGAAGAAATACTTTCCTTCTCATCAGAGGGTAGGAATTAGCAAAATGCGGGATCGGATACAAAAGTATTTGATGAAACTACAAGTAAGTCAAAGATTTTATTTGATAACAAAAAGTGAAGCAGAGGGAATATGGTGAAGAAAAAGGTGATTACACGTGAATGGATAGTCTGGTGAAAGGTAAATAATTCTAATGACGGTAAAATCCAAAAATATAACTCCAAGAAAGTTAATTGAATTTTCATTTGCACAAGTAAAATCCAAGGAAATCACGTAAGTGGAATATGGTCCAAAATAATCCAAAAGGCCTAAGTCAAGGTATAATTCACATATATGTACAAGGAAAAGGGGAAAATTCCAATAATATTGATAAAAGAAAAATAAGATATGCTTTTCACACGGCTGCCGAGACATACTGTAAATAAGAAAGATCAGAGAAGAAGAGGAAAATTTCTTTTTATTTTATATATACATATATATATATATATATATATATATATATATATATATATGTATTTATATACATATTTATATTTATATATATTTTTATATATTTATATATATATTTTTAATATATATATTTATATATATATATGTCTATTTATATGTGTATATATATTTATATATATATGTCTATTCATATGTATATATATATATATATTTGTATATTTATATGTGTATATATATTTATATATGATTACATGTGATACTAAAAGTCTTTTGAAAAAAATTGAAAATGTTTCTTTCAACATTTTCGTTTTTTTTTTTTTAAATACTTTTTGTATTCCTATACGCCAACACATAAGAAACAAATACAGAAAAGACATAAACACTTATATATTTTTCGTATTGATATTTTATCCAATACATATTTATATATATCTCAAAAACAATACACGTTTAATCACATAAATTAATATACGGAAGTATAAATTTATGCGTGAACTTAAAGTATTTACTTCAACAGTGCTCAATATGTAGGTAGAGCTAGGTAGTAAGTTACAGAATATATATGGCTATTAAGAATACTCCGCGTTTCATTCACGCTAGGATTCATCAGGTTTATGCATAAACCTGATGAACCCTTGCGTGAATGAAACGCGGAATATTCTGTGTAGCTTAATGGACATATATATTTTATAAATTAATATATATATATATATATCAATAATAACAATAAAAATATTAAATAGAAAAAGTTGTCTCAGTTCTTCTTTTGTCCACCCTATAAACGATCCAGAGTATCTTTCTAGTGATACTGCCCATGTATTTATACCTTTTATTAGGTTTCTGCTATATAATTTAGTTTCCAGGAGTTTTCTTGTTCTCCTGAGGTATTCCTTTCCAATTTTCTCTTTCATTTCTGTTGCTCTGATGGTGTCCGTTTCCAGAATTCCCATTATTTATAGTCGTCTTGTTCCCCTAGTGCCCTCATTTCTGTTTGGTTGCGTAGTTCCATGCCTTCTGTCGTTTCCAGTTTTCCCTTTCTTATGAGTAGTTGTACGCACTTTTCCATTCCAAATTCCATTTGAGTATCTTGGCTGAAGATCCTGGTAGTGTTAATTAGTGTATCTACCTCTTTTCGGTCCTTGCAAAAAGTTTCAGATCGTCCATGTACATCAGGTGGTTCATTTTTTCCTCTGTATTGGGGAACATGTATCCGGCTTGGCACTTTCTCAGAATGCTATTCAGGGGCATCATGGCTATGATGAACAGTAATGGTGATAATGAGTCTCATTGGAAGATGCCTCTTTGTATGTTAATTTATGTTATGTGTTGTCCATCAGCTGTCAATTCCAGTCTCCATGTTTTCATTGCATTTTCTATTACTTTGGTGATCCCGCTTGGTATTTTATACATTTTTAGGCATTCTATTATCCATGCTTGGGGGATCCTGTCGTGTGCTTTTTTGTAGTCGATCCATGCCATGGCTAAATTATTTCTCCTTTTTACCTCCTTTAGGATCTTTTGATCTATATATAGCAGGTCATGTGTTCCTCTTTTTCCTTGTTGGCATCCTTTCTGCCCCTCGGGGATAAGTCCACGGTTATTCAGGGAGTGGTAGATTTGTTCCCTCAGTTGTGCTGTCAGTATCTTCCACATAGTTGGTAAGCACGTGATTGGCCTATAGTTGCTAGGGACGGTTCCTTTCTCCGTGTCTTTCTGTATCAGTGTAGTTCTTCCTTTTGTCATCCAGTTTGGTATGCTTGCTTCCTGTATACATCTTCTCAGGTTTGGGGCTAGTCTTTCGTGTAAGGTTGTGAATTTTTATCCCGTCGTGCTCTGGTGCTCTCCAGTTTGCCATTTTCCCTATGGTTTTCTTTAGGGTTTCCTTGCTGATTTCATTCGCTGGTCCTTCTTCTATTTGTTGTAACTCTTCTTTCATGTCTTTCAGCCATTCGGCATTTCTATTGTGATCTCGTCGCTCTTCCCATGTATTACTTCAGTAGAGTTTTATTTCTGTCGGATTTGGTTGTTCTGTTTTTGCTTTTCCCCCGTTCACATTTTGGTAGAATTGGCTTTTATTAGTTTCAAATGCTCTGTTTTGTTTGCATTGTTCAGATTTATATCTATATCGTCTCAATCTCGCTTCTTTTGCTTTTATTTTTTGGTCCAGTTCTTCATGTTTCTTGTTTAGCTTCTCCCTGCCAGTTATTATTATTATTATTATTCATATTATTATTATTATTATTATTATTATTATTATTATTATTATTATTATTATTATTATTATTATCGTTATACCTAACCTTCTATCTGCACCATTTTCCTATATATACACGATTTTCATATACATATATATATATATATATATATATAATGTGTGTGTGTTTACATCTATGTTTACATAGTTAACTTCATATCCCTACTTATTCACTCACTTTATTTTATGCATGTCTTTAAATAGTAATTGATATTTCTGTTTGACTATATAAGTATGTGCATATTCGCCTATATATGTATGCATGTTTTTATATGGGGAGGTGTATACATATATCTGTATATATATGGTTTTATATTTTTTATATGTATATATATATATATATGTATATATATATGTGTGTGTATGTACATTCCTGTCCATGTAATCCATAATTATGTCGATGTGCACATCTTTGTGCTGCCTTACATGCTCTTGTAGTTTGTTTTATGCTTATATATTTGTATATGTATTATTATTATTATTAATAATAATAATAATAATAATAATAATAATAATAATAATAACGGACTGCAGTAAAAAAAAACAGCTTAA
This sequence comes from Euprymna scolopes, assembly GCF_053919585.1. Taxonomy (NCBI): domain Eukaryota; kingdom Metazoa; phylum Mollusca; class Cephalopoda; order Sepiida; family Sepiolidae; genus Euprymna; species Euprymna scolopes. The sequence goes on from NC_136498.1 coordinate 98,330,923, forward strand.
TTCTTAAGGAAAATCCTCGAATGCGAAAGCCAATCAACATAAATAATGAACACTAACATATCGAAGTTGCAACAAAAATAAACAAAAAACATGAGGGAACATTACTTGGACCCGAGGGAATTTAAACTGGAGGAAATCTTATAAACGGATCACCAAACCTAATGCTTAAAGAGGACAGAAAGACCAAAGATGTCGCGCATTGACCGGATCTCCACTGTAAGAGTATGGATAGTACTGGGACTCCGAAGAGGTTAACTGTCACTAAAATTCCAGAAAATACAAACTAAGAAATCTAATGTGATAATGTAAAAATCTCTCGAAAAACTTATTGATACTTGTTGTCATTAAAACTTCAGAGAACACCACTGAACAATCACAGATGATGAGTTGTGTGAGAACTAAGTGTGAGTACATAATAAAATGTAACTGTAAAATAAGAAACCCACTGTAACCTACAAAATAAGAAACTGCACTTAAATTTTCAAAATGATATTATAACCACAAAAACACAAATATAGAATATCATAATCAGCCATTATTAGAAACTTAAATGGAAGCGGACAGTCTTGATAATTCAATGAAAATATTTACGCCGAGCTTTATATCATTTATAATGTAAAAGCGAAATAGTTACTAAGTGTAGACACTGGATAAAATTTTACTCTTAAATAAGTAATAAAAGATAAAAAAAAAAAAAGGTAAAATTTACTTGAAAAAAGTACAAACCAATCCAAAACCTCTGTAGTGCTAAAATATGAGTGTACACTAGATAAAAATTTATAATGGCGATAGTTAACAAGATATTCATGTGACAGAAGAAATAAATCATTTTTCAGTGCTGTGGTAAGGTCGCCCTCTGTTTATGCGACCCTTTTAGAAGTAATTTTTTAAAAACTTAAGATGATTTGCATTTCATTAAAAAAAATCAATAATCCTAACATCAGTTTAATGCTCTTTGAATTTATTGAAGACCATGAAATGTAAGCTGGAGAATTGATACGGAGATGCGGAAGAAGTGACTAGCAGAAAGGGACATTTTTCAAGAAGCCGTGGGAACCAAAACAAAATGGATGATCCAACGGGTCATATGTTTCTAGTTATCTAAAATAGTGTTATAGCAGCAACGACGAAATGCTTCTGAATAAGGTAATGTATCGTTTTTTCTGTCTGTTCTTCAACCCTTTCTTCGCCAATTTAATAACGAAATACAATGTGTGTCTGTGTGTCTGTGTGTCTGTGTGTGAAACAGCACTAACTCTATAAGGGTTTAACCGGTTTCCCCCGAAGGAGTAAGTTCCATGGGAGTATAAAATTCACAAGCGGTCTCCAGTGGCGACGATGTCAGGTTTTTGCAACTCTTGCAAGGAGGTGTCGACGTCCTCCTACATACAGCGCTTGGAATTCCCAAATTGACCATCCATTTTAGTAATGACCAGGCTCAATGTTGCTTAACTTCGGTGATCTGACGGAAACAGTGTGTCAACGTGATTATGCCGTACTTAACAAAATACAATGCCTACTTTAAATTATTCGTTGTAAACGATTCATTGAGCAAAGATTCACTTCACTCATATACGCAATGGGGTTTAAATCAGGGTTCATGCCTTCCTCAATTGTATTAGTGCGCCAATAATTGCAATATATCCGGTAGGATTGGAATTTTGCATAGGTAACCGCGATAATATCAATAAGGCCAATGAAAAAACAACGCTTGAGAGTACAACGGTCGAAGTTTTGTAAGCATAGCAACAACCAAAATAACAACAGACGGAAATATTTAAATAATGTAACGTCCCCTCCTCCTTCCATTTTCCTAAAGTGGGAATGATACCCCCTCCTTCACAAGCTTTTTACTTGACCTGCAATCAGAGATACGTCTCCTACTGCGTTTAAAGCATGAACTACGTAAGAAGACTAATCAAAATTAGCAATTCTAGTCACGTAGCCAAAAACAAATAATCAATATTATCTTCATATCTTCAACAGGAAATAGCTTGACTAGGTCACCTCTAGCCTGCAGAATCTATACTAAAACAAGACCTACATTTATATAGAAAAGTCCGACTACATTTATTATCTACTTATAATTTGAGTGCGTGTTGCACATAACGGTCGAGGATACGTTTTTAGCAATCAATGTGGTAATGTATTTTGTTGGTGTCGAGCTGACGCATGAATTCTGTTCAGTCCTAGGCGGTCTAACTTCCCAGACTTTATCTTCTCTTTTTGTTTGTTTGTTTGTTCGCTAATCGCCTGGGTTACCCTGTTAGAGAATATATTAACGCGGTTGTTCAGGCTCCTAGAGTGTTGACTTTTAAAAACCACGCCTCAGCTTGTGTTTTACCTCTTGGAGGTGAGGCAAATAAATACCACCTATCCGTCTTAACTATTGTATCTACCTCCAACCCACTACGTAGAAACTAGTATAAACGAACAAGTATTTTCTAATGATCATAGAGGAGTAGGGTGTAAGTGTTGGTTTTATGGATACTATCACAGCTTATGGAATTACTAGCGAGGGAGGGGGTGCCCCGTTTTGCACGTACGTAAAATACGCTTAAATATGATATTTTTATCCGTCCAGATTTTGTATACATTGTTATAGAGTCGTGATTTCAGAATAAAGGAAAAGTATTTGGGTGAAATTAGCTAGAATTGAAACCGAAACTGTAGCATTCGAAGCTGGTGACGTTGCCACTGTACCAAACTGACACACTGCTAAAAACTAAAAATTAACTAAGATAAATGTAGAAGATGTATAACGATTTTTCAATTTTAACCCATTTTTGACCCCTTAGAAACAATTTTAACCTGCTAAATACCCATAAAAAGAACAGCCCGTAAAAAATCCAAACATTTGAGGACTCTAGTACCGCTCTGCGACTTTTATTAGGTTGGTAAAGAAATAATGTCGTTTTTTCTTACGTTCAACATCAAATAAGAAAACGACATTATTTTTGCACCAACCTGATAGTTTCGGCAGAGATAGAGCTTGAAAATATAGAGACAGACAGACAGACATATAGCCTTTTATATATTAGATATTTATATCGGAACTATATTCATTTCAAAACTAATACTGCTGTTTTTAAGATCAATCCTATAGTATTCGTTAAAATTCGTTAAAACCAAGTGAAACTTTATCAATGTGAGTGGAAACGTCCCCTCTGAAGTCATAAAAAGTATTTCAGTGCAAATTAATAGTAACATCTTTAGTATTTTTTTTAAGTGGCGGGAAACGAGTTGTTATTATTATTATTATTATTATTATTATTATTATTATTATTATTATTATTATTTACTGACTCGAATCAGTCACACAGGCCATCATCAAAGATTTCTCTTTGAGAACAAATTATTGTGTTATCTGGAGTGTGATAAGTCTCCCCAGATTTCCAGCACTCTCCGCCTCTTTCGATACCTTTGCAGATGAATTTGCGTTATTGCAACAGCCGCTTGCCATTGATTTCTTGTTGACAGCAATCATTGGTCTTCACTGGAATTTGGGTGGTAAAAAGCATCCCAAATGTCCCAGTCCTTATCTAGCGGAGGTCTGGTTAGGTCTTCCATCCTCCTTGACCCTCCTCGATTATTTGGTGTGGTGTCAGTTTATGGTGACAGACACGAATAAAAAAAAGTAAAAAAGAAGTAAGGGGAAAGTAGGAACACAGGGGTTTAGCTTACAATTTTGCAGTTTCAGTTTTCATGATTTCATGTGATGTCTATTTGTGTTTTATATCTGTAGCAGATTCTGTATATCCGGTTTGTACCTGTAGCTCATATATATATAAGGAATGGACCTACTTCGTGGGTTCATTCCACAGTCGGATGGCGCTTTGCTTGATCTGTTATAGTTAATAAACTTTCTTGTGTGCGGGGCGTTTGCGCAGTTGGAAGAGTGCTTGCCTCTCATGCAAGAGGCTCGGATTTCGAAACTCGTGTTCGGATATGTCTAACTGATGAGCCCAAATGAGGGCGTAACTCGAGTTTGGACTTTCGGTTTATTGGCTGTCATATATATATATATATATATATATATATATATATATATATATATATATATATATATATATATATATATAGTAATTTATAAAATATATATGGCGATTAAGCTACACTGAATATTCGGCGTTTAATCCACTATAGGATTCGTCAGGCTTATGCGCGAATTCTGTGGTTGTTTCTCGTTTTTATATATGTTGAGGATTTTAGTTAGATTTCAGTGTGTATATATATATATATATATATATATATATATATATATATATATATATATATATATATATATATACAATTATTTCCACCGCCAAACAACATAACGAGTATAAAATTCTGACTTGTGAGACGTCGGCGTAAGTAATAGCTGGTTGCGATATTCGGTACGAGGTAGGTTCAATCTACTGTCGATACAATGATACTCACTTGCAACCTTTCATAGCGGATTCAATTGCAATTGGTTCTGGCGTTTTGAAGAACCTGGACGGTTTTCGTTTCGCATCCAAACGTTTCTTAATAGTTCGCGCGTTTTCATTATTATTATACGTTGTGTCTTCTCAGACACCTTCCTGATTCCAATCTCTCCCATTCTTTTTTCAAAGTTTTTCGGTATTGTTTCTAGTGCTTCTACTATTAGTAGTGTTATATATTATTATTATTATTATTATTATTATTATTATTATTATTATTATTATTATTATTATTATTATTACTTGAATCATCAATAATATATACAATAACTCGTTTCTCTCTTCACTTAAAATTAATCAAAAATAATATTAATTATATATATAAATATATATATATATAAATATATAATCAAAAATAATGTTAAATATATATAAACATATATATAAAGATATAATTTAAAATTCGTATCCTCATATACATGTGTTTCATCCACCTTCGTGAATCATCAGTAACTGTTCTGCCCTTCAGGCTACTTGAAACATAGATTCAAGTCACAAATAGTAAATTAAAGTATATTTATGTCAATAAAAGGTGACATATTTAAGTAATTTGCATAATATCCATTCGGACTGAGCCTTAAAATTGGCAAGCTAATTTTATTTCTCTGATGGTTTTCCGTCTGATTTGAAGCTCAGATTGTTTTCTTTTTCTATTTATGTAATGTGTTTTTGCACGCGTTAAAATATATCAGTATTTAGGTTCACACATTTTTGAAAATCAGATCTAAAAGATTCAAATAATCGCCATCTCATTGGAAAAACCTTGCCCATACTTCTTGAACCGAACCCCCGGGGCCTCAGCTGCATCCGTTAACCTGAAATCGGAATAATCAATTTCAATTAGCGACGACGTTCAATCAGTTTCCTTAATAAGATCTGATTGGTCAACGGCGAGAAACGAATTTTAGTCTCAAAGCCTGCAGGTAAAATGAGGCCTGGTAATCATTGGTGATTAGATGTACCTGTGATCCCTTATGAGATCGGTTGCATTCCTAACACAATTATTCGACGAATATTCTCTAACTTGTAGTGTGTAAATATGTGTTAGAAGTTTTCCTTTTTTTTCTTTCTCTCTCCCTCTCTTTCTCTCCCCCCTCTCTCTCTCTCTCTCTCTCTATATATATATATATATATATTATTGCATAATCATGAAAAACTAGTTTCTGTAGGTATAGAACTTGTTAGTATTTATTTTAAAATATTATAATCATATCGCCCCTTTAAGAAAATTAAAGCGATATTTAGAGAATTAAGAAAAAAAGCGATAACTTTAGCACAAACACTTCATTCTGAATTTTTGTTTTGAACGACCGTCGAAATGGCATTCATAGATACTTAATTTCATTCCATTCATCTGTTAACTGTCGGTGGTTTGGAGGAAAGACGTTAGACTACAAGCACATAGCGGCTTTGTGGCTGGGTTCGAAACATTCACTTCTATACTGATGAATTTATGAGCGTGAAATACTACTGTCTGTAGGTATAAAAATTGTTAATATTTATTTAAAATAATATATATATATATATATATATATATATATATATATATATATATATATATATATATATATATATATATATATATATATACTTACCTGTGGAATGGACCTACTTCGTGGGTTCATTCCACAGTCGGATGGCGCTTTGTTTGATCTGTGTTAGTTAATAAACTTTCATGTGTGCGGTGCGTTTGCGCAGTTGGAAGAGTGCTTGCCTCGCATGCAAAAGGCTCGGATTTCGAATATGTCTAACTGATTAGCCCAAATGAGGGCGTAACTCGAGTTTGGACTTTCGGTTTGTTGGCTGTCATGGCTTTTTGAGCTGTGACGTTGTTTGGCTATATATATATATATATATATATATATATATATATATATATATATATATATATATATATACAATTATTTCCACCGCCAAACAATATAACGAGTATAAAATTCTGACTTGTGAGACGTCGGCGTGAGTAATAGCTGGTTGCGATATTCGGTACGAGATAGGTTCAATCTACTGTCGATACAATGACACTCACTTGCAACCTTTCATAGCGGATTCAATTGGAATTGGTTCTGGCGTTTTGAAAAACCTGGATTGTTTTCGCTATGGCACCAATGCATATTACCGAAACACTTCTTCCATTTTGCAGTCTATAATATTTATCATTATATGAGCACATCAAACTCTGACGCAAATGGACATTTTGGAACAGCCTTCTTTGACACGGAACCGAAGAAAGATCGCCGGTTCTGGTTGTATAATTACGACGATCAACCTCATTCTCAGGAAAGGGCTGCACTCTACATAGAACGCTTCAATTGACTCTGTGCACATGCTAGTTTCGAACACCTTGGCTATTGTCTCCGGTTTACCCCAGGCTTGGAACCACTTTAACCTATTCGTTATTTTATCTGTGGAGAAGGGATCTAGGTGAGATATGCAAATATAGTCTAGATTATTTAGTAAATGACCCAACGGGCCGAAAACAAGTGCGTAAGAAAGGCTTACACGATAATCAAAAATATGCAAAAAGTGCCCAAGAGGAGATAGATAAAAAGGAGAGAGTATCCCAAGGAGATATTTTTATCCAATCAGATCGTTTCTGAAAAACACGAACAGATTTTGTGAAAAGTGTTTCGTAATAATTACATCATAATCATCGTCATTATTATTATTATTATTATTAGTAGTAGTAGTAGTAGTAGTAGTAGTATTAGTAGTATTATTATTATTGTTTTTGTTGTTGTTTATTTTTATTATTGTTTTATTTTATAATTTGTTATTATTATTCTTATTGTTACTGTTGTTGTTGTTGTTGTTGCTGTTGTTTTATCATTATTATTATGATTATCATTTATAAGCATGACTCGAAGTGTCATTAGAATGGAAGTAAATATATGAATAACTAAATACTTGGCAAATGAAAATCGTTGTATTTGAAGATGGCGGCCATGAAGGGTCCATGATGAAAGAATCGAAAATCTCCTTTCAGAAATACAGCATTGAAAATAACTCAGCTATTGAAACGTCTAATAGAAACGACTGCTTCAGTGTAAATTTTAAGAAAACGTGCGTTTCTACCATCAATACAAACAGAAAGAAATATTTCAATGTGTAGTTTATACACATTTAGTTTGCTATCAGATAGCTGAATTACGCAAACAAAGTTTTTTTTATAGCTTAAGTTTACGCTTCTGTGCACGGCAATAAGGAAAATGCAGATTTACCTTATCGAATATTTTCAGGGAAAAGCGAATCGAAATAAATTATTATACATTCGTACTAACTAAAGAAAAATAGAATAGTTAGATCAATCAGCTTCCAGGGCGTATTAATTTTAACAGTCCATTTTATTACTTCGGCTTATTTAGGAATCGCAGACAGCAATGGGGGTGTTTTCTAGAGCCTATGAATAAGAACGCTTCTACTCTCCCCTATATCACTTTATACATCTCCTCTCTTTTCTCCTGCATCCTTGACTAAGGCCAACCAAAATATATTTTTACTGGTGATGTATTCCCCCAACCGAACTTCCTCACTGCATTACTACCCCCTTCATTTTGACATTGCCTTGATGTTTCTTAACCTACACCCAAGAGTGCAGTTAACGTAAATAAAAGAAATTTTGTGTTTGTTTATAAAAAGTTTTTTAGGGGGTGGGGGTGTACAACCAGATTGTCACCAGATTATTATCCAAATTTATTTTTAATACTTGTAAGAAATGGCCAACCGGTCGATTTCGCTTCTACTAGAGACAATATCGAGTATTAACCGAGTCAGTAGCGAAAATGACTGAAACTACCATTTGAAATCCGCCGCCTTTTAATTTTATAGAAACTTTGTTCACCTTTATTTATTTATTTTTTTTACATTACAAGGCCACTCGAGGATAGGGGTTAAAGTGTACAGTAGTAAAATGGGGCAATATAGTAATCGTCAGTAACGGAAATTCAATACATTTGTTAACTTAAGGGGAACGGCTCATCAAAAACTTGTTTACATTAGACTTGAAGACAATCAAATTGTAGTCAGCTGGAATACAGTAAAATGGAAGAGAGTTCCACGGGCGCGCAGTTCTAAGAAAGAAACTTTGTTCATGGAATCTACGTTTAGGTTTAGGCACAGATAAAGAGTGGGGGGATTTATTGATAGTGTTTTCAGCTAGACGAGTGTTTCTTGTAAAAGTTTGGCGAGGAGGGACCATAGATTGGAGCTCAGTCAAGCAAGCACTTCCCATGAAAATAACGATAAAACAGAGACATATTCTAAAAATATTTACCCTCAACGCAAGGTTTACATAATATCGTCTACACTTTTATATTTTCGCAGAATTTTTTGTTATTATAGAAGTACGCCGATAAATTTAATAGTTAATGATTATCGAAGTAGCGATACCAAAAGTTGGACTACTTAAAAGCAATCTGAAAGTAATTGATATTCTAATACTTATATGACAGGTTAATGCTTGTTACAAATCAACTACAAGAGAGATATTTGTATTTGTGGAGGCGTTTCCTCTTTCAAATATTATCTTTTGTTTTAAGCTATAGATTTAATGTAGTGGTTAAAGTATGCGTCCATTTTTTTTTCTGTCTTACTCTGTTGGTCTCGTAAACCATAAAAGGGGGGAGGAGCATAAGGAAACAGCTAAAAGTTAAGCAGAGAAAAAAAAATAATGCCCGAAAGGCAAAGCTTTTTGTGAGTGTTATCAGGCGTCAAAAAGAAACAAATAAACCTATTTGAAAATATATATATAAAAAAAAAAAAATTGTCGGCAAAAGTAGGAAAAAGAAACAAAAGAAAACCTTTTTGCGGCTGTCGTAAAATGACACTTCATGCACGTCTCCACCGCGCCCTTTCGCTTCGTCTGTTTTATTTTTTTTTTTCTACTACGCTAAAAAATACGAGAAAGAAAATAGTTGACGCCTTCTAAAGCCAAACAAGGCAGATAACATCAGATTAGTTTTTTTTGTTTTTGTTTTTGTTTTTTTACTCTCAATCTTTGTACTGTCTCTCTTAGCCGCCATTTTCTGTCGGGTTGGAGTTAAAGCTTCTCTCTTTTTTTTCCAACGCTTCTTCCTCAGCCATGACATGTATTCAGTGGGATTTTACTTAGTTTCATTTATTCTCCAGTTGAATTAACAATGTAATTTTTGTTTGTTTTTATTTCTATTATTTCTATTTGTTGATGTGGTCCCATTACTTTTTCAGATGATGGGTTCCTGGGTTTCCAAAAGACACTTTGTCCATCATTCGCTAGTCGATCCGTCGCGCATACGTTTGCGATAATATTTTTTTGGTATATTACGCAAATCATTTTTTACTAGGGGATCACTACTTATCAAGGCCCATGGCGCATTCGAGGATAAGGTTTTCCGATGACGAGTTTTCCGGGCACCACATCTATAATATAAATTCAACCTGCCTGTTTAAATGTATGTATGTATTATGTATGTATGTCTCGCAACAAACTTTCGACAGAGGCGACGGATCCTGACAAGATCGGTATCAATTTGAAGCTCGACTCTGATTGTGGCAGCAGAACTCAGCGCCGGCTCACGAGTCCAAAGAGACCCAGGCTTGACTACAAAAAAAGTGCCACGACTTTGTACGCTTCTCTTACCAGCCCCTTCCTCCTCGACTTTAACCCACTGGACTACTTCGTTCTGTCGTACGTCGAGAACATTACCTACATGACCTTGCACAACACCAAAGCCAACCTGATCGCCGCCATCCGCCGAGTATTCGCCGAGCTCCCACCGGCGCTTGTGAAAAAGTCATGCTCTCATTTCCGGACTCGTTTCAAGGCGGTGATTGAGGTTGAAGACGGCTACATTGAATAGATGGAGTTCTACTACATAATCAAGTTATCTGAATAGATTTTTTAATAAAAGTTTAAAAATAAAACTGTCGTGTTAGAGTGACAATTTTATCGTTCTACCATATATATATATATATATATATATATATATATATATATATATATATATATATACACACACACACACACACACACACGAGAGGCGTTCCAAAAATAATGCCTTCTATAGTTTATTCCGCCCTTATCAACTAGAGTGGATTGCAAATTGTATTTTTGCGATGACTGAACGTATGCATTTATTACCGGAAGCTTTCATCTCTCTGTTACACATACTGACAGTGTGAAAAAGCAACCTATGTCATGGACTTGCGTCAGAAGCAGAAATACGTTATTTATTGCCTGCTAAAAGTGCATTAAGAATAGTGATGACTATGTTAGAAAAATAATTTCTGGAGCACTTAATGCTCGCTCGTTTCCGTCTTCGTAGCTCTTCAATGAATCTTTACTTTTGGAACGATCTATAATCTATCTCTCTCTCTCTCTTTCTCTCTCTCTCTCTCTCTCTCTCTCTATATATATATATATATATATATATAGAGAGAGAGAGAGAGAGAGAAAGAGAGAGAGGGGGGGCGAGATAGATAGATAGATAGATAGGTAGATAGATAGATAGATAGATAGATAGATAGATAGATATTAGGGTAGGTCGATTTTTCACTTTTCTCAGAATATTAAAAAATGGCACCTACCGAAAGTTGCGGCTGGACTTATTAAGTACTCATGCAAAAAATTAGGTAAAATGCTTGAGCGATTTTTTTAGCGTTTTCTGTCAAAGCCGTAGACAAAAATATACTGAAAATTCTTCGTTTTTGCAAAAAGGTTTGTCTTGAATATTTCTGTGAATACCAAACAATTTCAGTATTCCAAATCAGGGGATGTCTTTTTATTTTATAAAAATAATATTAATATAACAAATCATAAATAATCTTAAAATTCAAAATCTGCACCACCTCCCTTTTCATTTTATTTTTTTACTTTAAAGGTCACCACTTATCAAGGCTCTGTGGCAACTCAAGGATAAGGGTTAAATAATGAGTAGATGTTCTGCTCTCTGTCAAGACAGGAAAGAGCATTTTTTGGAGCTCCACCCCAGATGTGGCAGGAGTACTACCTCTTAGAATGAAATTGTTTTTTGTACAGGTAGAGTATCGCGGCGGGAGTGAGATACCCCCTGGAGTGGTTAGGGATCTGATGTAAGTATTTCATTTCAGATTCAAGGTAAAATGTGTCCCAGAAGTTTTTCAAAACAGGGTGGCTCATCAAGGCAAGATATGTTCATTTCAATTGGGGTAAACTGGGGATGTAAGCGTTAGAGATAACAGATAGCAGTTTAGTTTTGGATGTATTAAAGCTGGCCAGCCATTCCTTACCCCATTGCAGCAAACGTTTAAGGTCAGAGGAGAGAGAATCAGAAAACTTTTGATCTTTGTCGGCTTTTATAGTGTTGCCAGAGATTGTAGTACTGTCATCTATATGACGACAAATGATCGAAGAATATCGTTTGTGAGGTCCTTGATATCGATTAGGAAGAGATTTGAGCCCAATGTGGATCCCTGGGGCATGGCAGCATTAATATTGTAACTTACGTATTTCTTCCCATGAAAGACCACTTTAATAGACCTATTAGAGCGAAAGGATTTAGTGCTGGAGAGGGCATTTCCAGCTATTCTTTAGCTAGGGATTTTATGAAGTAAACCTTTGTGTCAAACCCTATCAAATGCCTTAGATATGCTAAGAGCTACCGCTCTAGAAATGAAACCTTCGTCAATAAATTCACTGATTCTGTGTGATATCACAATTAGCACATCTGCTTTTGATCTTTCAGAGCGGAAACCATATTGCATGTCACTGAAAAGGTTATTTTTGTTGAGATGATTGATAAGTTCTCGATTTATCATTGAGTTTCATTAACAAACTGTCTTTTCATGTTATGAATTAAGCAGTAATATTTCAATATCTTAACATTGATTTTTTTTCTGTTATTAGTGAAAATACAACAAACAAATAAGGAAAAGATAAAACATTGTTTTGATAGAGCTTAATATATAGAGTGAAATTGATCCATATAATAGCCCTTAGACAAAAATGATGGTCTCAATTTCTGACTCAAAACTTTGGCCGGGATGTGTCGATGTTTTGATTGAAAACCATATACAGTTTGTGATGCTTCCGTTGTTTACTTGACTGCCAGTTCCACACCCTGAGAATGTGAAGGCAAATCTGGAAAATCAAGCTTGTTTCCATTAAATAATTTTTCTCGAAGTTCAGAATCAGAAAAATCTTCCGTCATTGGTGGTTCAAAAATACCACATAGTATCTAATCTATTGTGTCCAATGAGTTGTATTAAACTTAATATTTGGTATTCTTTTTAATCGTTTCTTGGTTGACTCCCACTTCTGAAAGAATATAAAAATTAATTGAATATTAAAAATTTCAATGTTTACTGCTTTAATAATTATGATGAAATTAGATAAAATCCTAAAAATATTTGCATAAATTGGAATAAATAATTGAGTCATTGATATATGAATAAATGTTTACTTACCTAATGGCCAAAATTCTTTTTAAAGCTTCTTCTCTTACTTCAAGTTCCACAGATTTGGCCTATGAATATAGAAGGTATACAGGCAGTAAACAAAATGCATTACCTTATATGTTTTTTACTGCAGTCTGATTGATTCCATGAGGCTGCTCCTTAATGTTCTGGATCATATTAAAAATGTGCAATTGCTGATTGTAGAATTTATTTTATTTTTTATTTCCAAACAACAAATGGCATACACATTTACAATAAAATTTATTAACCTCTGGAGTTTTGTTGTGAGCCTTTGTGGGTATGCAACACGAGGTTATAAGCACATGAGTATGATGGCTAAAGTCAGCCATCTTGCCTAGTTTAAAGAACCAATTTTACATGAGGCATATCTAGAGTCAATCTTACCCCTAGAAATAACTACTGTGTATTCATACAGTAATCTTTGGTCACAACTGAGGTCATTTATTTCATCAATTTTCAAAATTGAATCCAGAGGACTGCTAATAGCGTAAAATGATATTTGGGGTAAACCATGACAATCATTTGAGCATAATTTCACTGAAGGCCCGCTGAATATTGTAGGGCCTTTTGCACAATCACCCATGTTTTAAGAAAGAGCCCTAAAAGGTAGTTTGTTATGGTGCAAAGAGCAACCAATTGTATGAAAATTTCTTTTTAATTTTTTGTAAAATTGCAAGCATTCCACCTTCACAACCTGTGTGGGCATTAGTGTTGTCAACAAGGATCGCCTTGATAATCTTTTCACTGTTGAAAACATCCATCATTTGCTCTGCATGAACAGCACCTGTTGCACCACTGTTGGGAGGAACTTTTTGTGTCAGATATTTACTTTCATATGTTGTCCCTATTGTAAAAGTTAAATGGTGTTCTGTCCCTTAGTTTTTTTCATAGTTTTCTGTCCATTTTTCTCCACAATTTCTTTATAAACTAATGAATCCTTATCTATTCTCCCATCAAATCCAATGCATATCAGATTGTCCACACTTTCATTATGTTTTTTTTTGGGGGGGGGCAGTTGTTTTCACTTTAGTTTTTGCCCTGTCCGCTTTACATTTATCAATAAGAATATTGCTTATATTAATATCGGGTATAAGAAGGCCCATAGCCTGCAAATCCAAGAGGAAGGCATTGGCAAGGCTGGCGCCAAAATTAGAAGATATGCCCCCCTGAATAACTCAAGAGCATATCTGGGAAATTTAATAAGGCTATAAGGCCCTTTTAGATTACTCTTTGGCTGCAAATATTCTTCTTCTGGTTCTTCACTTTGAGAAGATGAGTAAGAGTGGGAGGAAATATTACTCTGGAGATTTGAAGTTGAAGGTGTTGGTGATGAAGTACATTTTTTATTAAACCCCGTTCGTTTTTACTTTTTTATAGCACTTTTATCAACTGAACCAAGCTGAAAAGTACCTTTCGGTCCTATTTTGCTCCTCTAATCCTTTAGGTATTTACGGTCCTCAACTGGAACTTGAAAAATCAGATTATAAATGCCTCTTATGTGAGAAAGAAGAAGGAGATAAGGTCATCCCTCACTAGATTTCGAAGACGGCTTTTTACCCTGTCAATGCAGGAAAGAGTGCTTTGAGCAGCTCCTTCCCAGATATGGCAACTTTACTTTATCTTAGAACGTATTTGGCTCTTGTTTAGGTAGAGAATTACATCAGAAGTGAGATACTTTCTGGAGCGGTAGAATGATTCTTCTTTTTTCTGTCAGGCGTAAATTTGAAATAACCCACCCTTCCTTTGTAATATCGGGATTATTTAGCCTACTGTTTCAACCTTGAGTGTTGTTTTCACAAAGTTGTTACCTATGTAACCTCTGACATTCTTAAGGAGTATCTTGTCGAACTCGGGAATTTGCACAGAATTTCGAAAGGAACCAGGGTGTAGTTGTTCTCGTTTTGTCAGCTATGACCGTGTAGAATTCTGTATTAGTTTTGTAGTTGTATATTTAGTATCACTTGCACAGAGGACTGTACCTTCAACCTCTAGAAGAGTGTCACTTAGACCTGAATTTTACTTGGTACTTTATCTATTGTACCATATGTCCATGGATTCAGGAGTTCAATAAGATACACCACAAGGCCGAAGGTCACATCCGATGAAATACTGTGTAAACAGCCTTGAAAATGGAAAAAATAATTCGAAGTATTTTCTTTTTTCTGTTATGTTTTAAATAACCAACCTTTAATTTTCCTACCAGACCTCTATTTCACAGACGTGATGTTGCTTGTCCTAGTCCTTCGTATAAATACTATTACAGCTTGTTTTTGTTTTTTTGGGTTTTTTTTGTTTTTAGAATTGTCTATTCTATTTCCTGCTTCCTTTGTTCCATCTCGTTTGACTCTTGTGGTCTTCATCTACTAGCTGTTTTGAAAATTCTGTATAGACCAGCTTTCTATTCAGCTTAATTTCATGAACTGCAAGTTTCTCTCTCTCTCTCTCTCTCTCTCTCTCTCTCTCTCTCTCTCTCTCTCTCTCTCTCTCTGCTGACTGGCTTCGTCCTATCTATAGCCTTGATATGTTTAATATTAAGGTCAATAGGTATTTCCTCTCCTTGCGACGATCATTTTTGTTTTTATTAGTTCTATACATCTATGGTTTTATTTCTTGTCTGAAGCGATTTTCATAAAATAAATAAATAACATTTTTCCAGATCCATCAAGTGAACGCTTTAAATAACATGTATATTGTAAAATAACATGTATATTGTTAAATAATAGAATTTAGGAAAACTCGTCCCGGGAAAACTCGTCTCGGGAAAACTCGTCTCCGGAAAACTCGTCTCCGGAAAACTTGTCTCGGGAAAACTCGTCCCTTTTCGCTAGGTAGGAAAACTGGTCCCTTATTGAATAAATATCGATTGAAAACACATTTTATGATCGTTCTTGAAGAAGATATTGTTTTTTAAAATAAACTATAGCCCCCCCCCCATAATATTTTTTAAAAAATATTTTTACTTGTTTAATGTTTTTTTGTTTTTTTTTTTAAATAAAATCGATTTTCTAAGTGTCCGTTTTCTACCTAACTGGCTAAGTTCTTAGTGGTTTCACTTATATTAAAGCGTTCATACAAAGTTAATTACAAATTTTTTTTTGTTCTTATTTTAACGATGTTTTTTGGAGTTATAAAAACAATAAAAAAAACAAAACCCAAAATTAAAAAACAGGGAGCGATTCGATTCTTCGTTACGCTTTTGGTTTTGTTTTTTAATTATGATAGTTTTTTGTTGTTATGTTTTTGTTTTCTGTCATACCAAATGCATTCATGCGTTATTTAAAATTATGATTTTATCAATTATCAACATTTATTGTCGTCCTGTCAAATTTTGCAAAAATTAACTAATAAATTAAAAGCGAAATATTTTTTTGGCGCGAGAGATGCCATGTGCTAACATCTCTCGTTAACTCATTTTTAATTTTTTTAATTTTTACTTCAAAATTCTAAAATCAATCATTAAGAAAGAAAGTAATCACTAAATAAATTTATTAATCAATTTTATTGAAAACTCCGCTATCGTTTATCAAGAATCTTTTTAATTTCATTTTTTGTTGGTTGCTTTTCGAAGGGAGATATAGGTTTTA
Source organism: Euprymna scolopes (assembly GCF_053919585.1). Taxonomy (NCBI): domain Eukaryota; kingdom Metazoa; phylum Mollusca; class Cephalopoda; order Sepiida; family Sepiolidae; genus Euprymna; species Euprymna scolopes. Next base: position 98,347,406 of record NC_136498.1, read on the forward strand.
TCCCCCCCCCTCTCTCTCTAAATTATATTTTTAAAAATATTAAAATTTATTATTTTCTTTTTAAAACCAAATCTCCCTAAGTAATTTCTTTAATTTTCTATTTTTTAGCGATTATCAAGACCCCCTAAGATGTGATATACCGGGCATTATTTCTCGTTCTCCCGTAACACTCGACCGACATGTTTTTTGTTTGTTTTCTGGGGTTTTTTCTTTACCAAAAAAACGATTCCAAATGAATTAAACAACATAGTCGGCGAGGTAGAAAAATCGATTTTACCCTTTTATTTTATAAACAACAGTATATAAGTAAATTCTTTTTATATTAATATGAAAAAAAATATGCGGTCTCGTTTATGAACATAATAAACGCTTTTATTAAAAACACAAAAAAAAAAAAATATTAAACAAATAAAAATATTTTTTAAAAAATATTATGGGGGGGGGGCTATAGTCTATTTTAAAAAACAATATCTCCTTCAAGAACGATCATAAAATGTGTTTTCAATCGATATTTATTCAATAAGGGACCAGTTTTCCTACCTAGCGAAAGGGGACGAGTTTTCCGGAGACGAGTTTTCCGGAGACGAGTTTTCCCGAGACGAGTTTTCCCGAGACGAGTTTTCCCGGGACGAGTTTTCCCGGCATATGTATATTGTAAAATAACATGTATATTGTTAAATAACATGTATATTGTTAAATAACATTATATTGTAACATAACATGTATATTGTTAAATAACATGTATATTGTTAAATAACATTATATTGTAAAATAACATGTATATTGTAAAATAGCATGTATATTGTTAAATAACATGTATATTGTAAAATAACATGTATATTGTTAAAAAGCATGTATATTGTAAAATAACATGTATATTGTTAAATAACATGTATATTGTTAAAAACATGTATATTGTAAAATAACATGTATATTGTTAAATAACATGTATATTGTAAAATAACATGTATATTGTAAAATAACATGTATATTGTAAAATAACATGTGTATTGTAAAATAACATGTATATTGTAAAATAACATGTATATTGTAAAATAACATGTATATTGTTAAATAACATGTATATTGTTAAATAACATGTATATTGTAAAATAACATGTATATTGTAAAATAACATGTATATTGTTAAATAACATGTATATTGTAAAATAACATGTATATTGTTAAATAACATGTATATTGTAAAATAACATGTATATTGGTAAATAACGTGTATATTGTAAAATAACATGTATATTGTAAAATAACATGTATATTATTAAATAACATGTATATTGTTCTGTCACTTATATGTTTGAAATAGCGTTTTCTGTTGCCTGTCACTCATTCATTGGCAACAGTATGTTCTTTTGTCTGCTATGATCAATTTCGAAATTGACTGTTCTGTTGTGTGGCAGTATTGTTATCCGTTGTGCAACCGTTTGTTGGTTTATTACGTATGGTTTTAAGTAGTATTTCCTATCATTCATAAGTTCGAAAAAACATGTTCCTTTGTCTGTTGTATTCTTTTTTCCTGCATCTTTTTTTGTCAGAGTTTTAGAGTCTCTAATGAATGAGAGACTATCTCAGACTGATCCTAGTGAGGAGAAATATAAGTTTGTCCAGTGAATAGTTGAGTAAACATGTTTATGCTGCTATCGCAGTGTGAACGTGTGTTACAGTAAGTTCAGTCATAGAACCTACAATATTTTCAGTAAATGTGTTTTGGTCTTTAGGCTTTCTTCAAGATCAGTACCTCTGTGCTGCCAAATATTTTCAACAAACTTTCTGCGGCCCTGTCGTCTAGACGAAAAAGGAAAAAAACTTTAAAAATCCCTCGTACGTTTTGCATATTTTTTTTTTTAATTTACACATAGTTTCATAAATGCACTTTTATCTTAAGAGTTCAACTTAAACTATTTTTTATTTCGTCCAGCCGACAGGACCGCAGAAAGCTTGAATATATATATATATATATATATATATATATATATATATATATAATATATAATATATATATATATATATATATATATATATATATATATATATACTACCAAAAGTATCCGTCGTTAACTGGGTTCAAAAACAGCCTACAGAAAATGGACTCTGATTTATGAAAGTATGATAGGTTATGAAAAGGAAGGGTTGGAAATTTGAGTTGAATTTGAGGGTATCAAAACCAAAGCAAAATATGATGAAAGTAAAAATAAAATAGATAAACCCCATAATTTATTATACCATACCTGTTCACACTGAAATACTTATCACAATATTCTGTGGATCTATATTAAAAAAACCTTGTTAAACTTTGTAACATATTTCCATTCTATGGAGGTCAGGCGCGAACGAACACCCCATAATTTTATTATACCATATTTCTTCAAACTGAAACATAATTATCAAAGTATACTTATGCAGATAGATATAAAAAGTCTTTATTAAAGTTTACGCCTATTTCCATTCTATCGAGGCCAGGCGCGAACGCAGACCCCACAATTTTATTATACCATCCATATTTAAGTTAAAACATACTTATCAAAGTATTCTTATGTACATCTATATCAAAAACACTTGTAAACGTTTTTTTTTTTTTAATTTTTATTTTTTTTTCCATACTTTGTGGACCAGGCGCGAACGCAGACCCCACAATCTTAATGAACCACCGTTCTGTCAGATCAAACATGCCCATTCCTATGTCTCGATACACCTTCTCTCATTATATGTAATCAGTTCTTTTTTTGTAATAGTCAACCATATAGTAGCCTATTCGTGACCAGACACACACACACATTCAGCTTCATATATATATATATATATATATATATATATATATATATATATATATATATATATATATATAACTACTTCATTTACTCACATAAATTTAATATACGAAAGTATAGATTTATGCGTAAACTTTAGGTATTTACTTCAAAAGTGCTCAATACGTAGGTAGAGCTAGTTAGTAATTTATAAAATATATATGGCGATTAAGCTACACTGAATATTCTGCGTTTCATCCACTATAGGATTCGTCAGGCTTATGCGCGAATTCTGTGGTTTTTTCTTGTTTTTATATATGTTGAGGATTTTTAGTTAGCCAATCAGCTTTCTAGTATCCACCGCGCCCCTTCCTATCAGCCAATGGGCATGCATTTTATCGAACAAAGGATATGTTTTAGAACTAGGTTAGTAGTTTCAGGTAGACGTTTTCCTTTTTATATATATATATATATATATATATATAAATGTACCTATGCGTACACACATACATGCACATATATATACATATATATACATATATGTGTGATCGTTTATGTATATTATGTTTATTTAATTTATTTATTTGTTTGTTTTCTATTGTTAGTTTTAAAGCTATTTTGTGTCGCTATCCTAGAGTAAGTTTTATCTTGTGAACACAGTTGTTTGCTATTTCTCGTCTACAGTTTAATAGATTTGGGGGTTCTTTAAAGTACAGGATAGCAATTTTTCATGGAGGCATAATTTACATGGGTCGTCTAAATGTCTGCACTGGTATCTTGTCTTATTATTTTCCATTCGACTACCGGCGAATGTCCGCTTTCTTTGAGTTCCCAGTATTTATTCGTCAGAGGCGATTGTTGTTGCTATCGCTTTCTTTTCTTTTAACACAACACATAGCTGGACATTTACAAACATTTATTTTCATGATTCCGGCCGGCATCTTCAGAGACTGCAACGTCTTCACATCTGAGAAAACGTCGTTCCCTGCGTCATGGCGAGACCCCCCACCCACACATTCTGTCGTCCATTCTCTCTGATGTTCAGCTAACGACTCTCGTATCTACTCAGTTATACATATCATCACGTGTCTAAGACTAACAGCTGACGTTACCTCAATCTAAAACGAAAAATTATGTTTTCCAATATTTTCCAAAATCACATTCTTTTTGTAGTTTATTATTTCAGCTATCAATCACTTTTTTCCAATCTAAATGTTTATTTTTCTAATCATAATAATCGATCCAGCGACCCGTCGTCGCTCGAGTCAATAATAGTAATAATAATAATGTTTTGACCCTTGGCCCTGCCTGCCATAGTTTACACAGATACTACTCTAGCCAAGGATCACAACATTACAGTTTTCATTTTTATTTTTTTAGTAATATTTTTTTTTTTAATTTGTCTCAGTCGTGATGGATTTTTCCATCACTAACTGAGAACAAAAAACTTTAAGCGTAGCATCATAACAGATACTACACTTTCAGTTATATATTTTTATTCAATCTGAAAGTTTACAAACAAAACAGAAATAAACAAAAAATTAGGCACAAGTTCACGCAAAAATTGGGGAGGGGTTTTCTATGGTCATCCTCGATACTGTAGCTTTGCTTGTCTATGCTTCATCCTAGCTAATGTTCTTATTCACCACAATAACTCAAGCACACCGGGGTTCGTCCTACCTAAGATTCACAAATCATATCGCGCACGCGCGTGTGTGTGGTTTCGCAATAAAATTTTATAAAAAGTCGTTTGTGTCAGATACTACACTTTGATGACGAAAATAATAAGATAGTTATTATTTTTCTTCTTCGTTCTATTTTTCTGTTTATGGCTCTCCTGCACATTCCGTCCTTTCATTTCTTTGTCTCGTGCTGTCTTTTTCAATTTTAATAGTCATATTTTTACATCTCACTACCCTCCCTTTTTTTTTCTGAAATCGTTTTCTTTCCATAAATATACCATATTTCTTGCATTTTCAGTTTTAACTTTCACGTGTTTACCCCATTCTCACATGATTTTCTACTCACGATTTTCGCTTCCGGTTTTCTATCTTCATCCCAGTTCTCCTTTTTGCCCTTTGCTTGATTTCTTTTTTTTTATCTTCTCCGTTTTTGGAAAACCGCCAACTCTTGATTATCCACTTGAAAGCATTTTTGCGTGTCTTCAGAGACAGTCTTTGATTACAATCAAAGATTTTCTGATTTTTCTTCTCAACATCGTCAAAACAAACGTACTCATATTTTGAGATGCAACTTCATTGTAGGTTCAATGTCGTTATAACAACATTATTTCTACGCAAAGTACTTTGTTTCCTATTTCTTTTTCTATTTTGTTTTCTCTCCACCTTTCTCTCTCTCTCTCTCTCTCTCTCTCTCTCTTTATATATATATATATAAAGAGAAGGAGAAAAAAGCGAAAGATATATATAGATATGTGCAGAAACATTGATAGCTAGATAGATAGATAGATAGATAGATAGATAGCTATCTAGCTAGCTAGCTAGATAGATAGATAGATAGATATGGATATAGATATATACATAGATAATTGTTTCGGTATCGGAATCGGGAAAAAAATGAGCCTATTTTCCGATGTCATAACCGATTCCCTGAATTAGCTTTTTTTATTTGATTTTAGTTTAAGAAACATCTTCCACTGCTTGTAATAATAATAAAATAATAAATATTTATTGACTTAAACTTCCAGTGACTTAAATCTCTTGTATGTTTTACGTTTGAGAAAATATAGGCACATCCAAGATGTGTTTTTATAGTAACTATTTAGAGATTAATAAAGAATCGGAATCGGAATTGGTAATTGTATCGGAATCCGGAATTTAGTACGTAATCCGTAGTTTTATCGGAATCGGGGAAAATATTGGAATCGCCCCATCACTTATATATATATATACTAGACCACCCGTGACCCGTTGGGTCAGTACGTTATATTAGCTATGGAATTCATGTATGAGCGTGACACTTGTGGCATAAAGAAAATAGTTTTTTTTTACATAACAGAAGCATTTCTATGAAAGTATATTAAAATGAAAAAAGAATATAGATAGATTTCTATGAGTCGTTCTGTTTATTATAATTGTTATTTTTTTTTAAATTACAGTTACTGAATTATAAGTGGTTGGTCATACTTATAGGTAAATAAGCACTGAACAGGTATCATAATCCTTATTATAGTTAAATTCAAATTTTGATATATCATCTTTTAAATGAAATTGTTAGTTGAAAGTACAGAATAATAAAAAAAACACTCTCCACATGTTAATAATGGCTTTTTAAATAGAAAATGAAAATAAAATGTAACTTTTTTCATTTAATTTAAGCAAACATTCAGTACCCATTGTGTAAAGGAAAACACTATTTAATGTAATAGAAATGTGTGCATTTACCGATTCAGCTTTCCGTTTGGAAATGTAAGCAGACGACTTTAAAAAAACATGGGAAGAAGAAAAAGAAATTTTTTTGTAATAACGCCCTCTAGTAAAAAGGTCTGCATTAGTTAAGGGGGATAACTCTATCCAGTTTTACATCGCTCTCTTTTTCTCTCTCTCACACATACACGTAACTATTTCTCGCGTACGTAACGAAAACAGAGGGAGTAGGAGTGTTGAAATCTATTAGAGGGAAAGTGAGAGGTGTTTTCTTTCCATAAATTGTATAGGGTAATATTTCATATTATTAATAGATTCATAGATAAATAGATTTTATAATATATATTATAATTATCTATGAATCTATGTATTATTTGTATATATAAATAACTATTTGATCAAATTAAATGAAATTGTTTGTATTAAAAGCGATATAAAAATTCCGGAATTGGAATAACGGATTGAAGACGTTGCTATTTACGCATGCGCAACCGGATGTTGAAAACCGGAAATCTGATTGCAAACATACAAGATCCATAGACTTTTAGTATTATATAGATAGATATATATATACATGTGTGTGTGTGTGTGTGTGTGTGTCAAGAGAAATATATAGATAAATAGGAAGAGAGAGAGAGAGCGAGAGAGAGAGAGCAATAGATTTACATTTTAAATACGTCAATTTTCGCGCGAAATATGTTTTTAGTAAATTAAAACTAAATCAAATATTTTAATCGATACGCAATCATCTTCAGTGAATTAGAGACATATTAGTGTATGTTTATGTCTTTGTGTGCGTTTGTGTGTTTGTATATGTTTATGTGTTTATGCTTTGTGTTTGTGCATTTGTGTGTATTTGTAGGAGTTTGTGTTCGTATGTGTTTATAAGTGTTTCATCACCAGCTACCATCAACAATAATAAAACGCTCATGGCAAAAATGGAGGCAGAACTCTTCGAAATCTGATATTAGAATTTGGCTTATCTCTGACTCGTGCGATTGGTCTAATAGTTAGAATCTCGCTGTCGAATAAAAGTTGACAAGAAAAGTAAGCTTGAAGCACCTGCTTGTCTAGCCGCGCTAAATTGGTTTTGATGCATTAAACAAACTGCATATGAATGACGATACATATATATTTATATATCCCTTTGAAAATAAGTAGGCTAAACTTATTTTCTCTTTATATGACAAAGGTTTGCAAAAACAATATGACGAATTTTAATGCTTTGTTTTTTTGTTTTTAGATTCAAATATTATTCAATTTGATGTGGAGGTAGTTTTAATAAATAATAGTCTTTTACAAAAAAAAATCATTGATAACGGATCTTTTTTGGTGATTTTTTTTGTTTTTTGTAGGATTAAAAAAATCAGTGGAACTTTTGTTGATTGATGATTTTTCTTAGGTATTTATGAAAAATTATATTTCGAAGCAAATTATGGTGGATTGACTGAAAATAAACATTCTCTTGAAATATATATATATATATACAGGGTGACAAAAAAAATAATAAAAGCTAAATGGAGGCCATCTAGAACATATGCTGACGGAGAAAAGAAAGGTGAAAGACCCTAGTGTTTAGATGTGATGTTTTGAATATAATAAACTAGTTATGACCAAAGTTTCATTTCATTCAGACAAAACACTAAGAAACGGGGTCTAATTATATTTGGGGCCAGTTTATTTTGGGTCATCCTGCGTGTGTGTGTGTGTGTGTTATTTTTTAAAACAGTAAACTACAGACATGCATGTTTAAAGGCCCTACCCTTTTACAGCGTGGAAACAATCAAACTACGTAGGGTCCCGAAACCTGCATGTACGTAGATTACTGTTTTACAAAATAATAATTAAATAAATAAATATAATAATATTGGCTTACGTCCAAATAAAAATATGGGCGATGTATTAAGAAACAAGATCTTTAAAGTGAAGCCATAAGTTAACCGTATCGTCGTTTAAAAAAATCAACAACAAATCTACTTTCCCTTGATTAGATTTTGGTTAACTTTCAACTACTTAAGGAAACACATGTAAAACATACGATATTAACAATAAAATTATATGAATGTAATAAAAAATATGTATATATACATATCTATCTATCTATCTATCTATCTCTCACTCTTTCTCTCTATCTCTCTCTATCTCTCTCTCTCTCTCTATCTCTCTCTCTCTCTCTATATATATATATATATTAAGTAATGTGATTGATAATTTAAAATTTAAAAATCAAATTATAATTAAATTAAAAATCCGTTTCATAAGAAGGAACAACAACAAAATCAATTATCTGTACGATCGTTTCGGAAAACAGTATTTTTATTGCGGTAGACATCAAGTTACGGACTATAATTATTACATATAGTTTTTTAATAAACAAGGTCTCCTCGTCAGCAAATTTTGAAGGGTTTTTATTAAATTTAAAAGACGCCATAAATAAACCTAGCATTAAAAGTAAGGCAGATGTATCTTTTAATTTTTCGCCTTTTAAAATCAGGAACTATGGTTAAAATACTCATATCGATGTTTGCTATAGCTTTTCTCCAACGAGCACTTTTTATTTCCTGTATTTTAATTAAACTAGTAATTTCACTGTTACATTAAAATACACTCAGCTCTTTAGACTATTGTTCTAATCTCCTTTAAATTATATATATATATATATATATATATATATATATATATAGTCATCCACATACAGTACTGTTTCGCTGTTTCACAGCTCATCAGTGCGGCTAGACAGGCAACTACTCAAGCCAGGATTGAAACCCGACCGTTTGTACGACAGTCAAGGCTCCTATATATTAGTGTTGGGACCATTAATTGGAGTCAAAATTGAGAATAGTAAAACTCGGAATATTTGGAGGCATCCGAATCGGTATCGGAATCGGAAATATTGGTGCCTATTTTCCGATGCCAAATCGATTCTCTTAATTGTCTTTTTTTATTTGATTTTGTTTAAACCAAAATCTTTCACTACTGGTAATAATGATAAAATAATAAATAGTTATTGATTTTAAAATACCAGTAAAACTAAAATCGATAGATCATCTCCCACAAGTGTAATTTTGACGTTTAGAAAAATATTTGCATATTTAAAATGTGTTTTTACTAAAATCGGGGAAAAATAGCAATCATTAGTTAAATAATTAGAGATTCGGAATCGGTAATTGTGTCGGAATCGGGAATTCTAGCACGGAATTGGTAATTGTATCGGAATCGGGAAAAATATTGGAATCGTCCTATCACCAATGTATATATATATATATATATATATATATATATATATATATATAGTAACTTTACTTATTTTATTAAACAATTACTTTTTCAGGACCCATTTACACTTATTTTAAAGTCGCATGCGGTAATAACCTAATAGTAACTATTTATTCGAGAAAGAAAACGAAGATGGTTGTGCAATCAGCATCAAACTCATCAATATTCCATTGTTTATCCGCATTTTACGGCGATTATCAAATCAGATGACCTTTCTGACCTCTTCGATTTCCATCCCTTTAATTCCATTCGTCCAGACTTCCCTTTGCCAATAATATGCTTTGCTCGTGTCCCTCTCCATTGTATCAAGAACGATTACTGATCGTTTTTCTTTTGAACTTATTCCTTCTTGGCTTTTGTCCAGCGCATGTCAGTAGTCCGTGAGGTTTTTTTCGTTTTCTTTTTCTTTTGGCGGACATTAATAAGTTTTTTTTTTGTTGTTTGTTTTTTTTTTTTTTGTTGTTGTTTTTTTTCGGCAGTTGCCTTCAAGGGAGGTAACCGCCAACTGACTCATTTCTCATCCGGTTCCACGTGCGTCTTTTGATCGTTACTCGCTCTTCGACGTTTCTCTAGCTGACCAGATCTGAAATTGCTGACAATCACTCTGAACAACCTCCTCACCCCACCCTCTTTTGTACCTTTGATGCCTGATATTTGCTCAGTCTGAAGGGAATCTTCTCTCCAAATAATAAGAAGAATCGACCCGATCTTAAGCACGACTACAATGGAAACCATGTTTCAATTGGCATCGTTTTGTTTTTTTTTTCGCGTTCACTTTTTTGCTGAAATTCTTTCATTCTTCATTTATATCAGTTCTGCTTTACTATCTCTATAATAAAGTAAAGTCAGTTGATTTCGATAATGTTGTCATCGATACGGAATCAATATTAATTCGAAATATTCGAAATTATATATTATTTAATTGGAATGCATTATTGAGATGAGTATTATTTATTAATTTATTTATTGCGGACAATTATTCTCATCTTTCTTAGTTGTCTTTTCACGATGTTTCGGCCAACTATTCCTCTGGCCTTCGTCACGTGATGAGACGACAACAACTATGAATGGCAGTAATTGCTGAGAATGCAGTTAGAAGATTCGGAGTTCCTATCCCGTCACGGTTACCACCTGACGAAGGCCAGAGGAAAAGTTGGCCGAAACGTCGTGAAACAACTTCTAAGAAAGATTAGGATAATAGTCCGCAATAAATAAATTAATAAATATTCGAAATTAGCTCTTCTTACGGATCGTGGCACTAATTTCTTTAGAAATAAATAGAAAAAAATGTCACTTGCTGTCATTCCTTTCAAAGGCGTTATATATTGAATAACACTCCAATGTGCCCACATTATATGGTATCCCGAAAACTCACAAACTAGACATTCTTATGCGCCCCATAATATCCGGTACCAGTGGCGCCACACACAATATCCAATATTCTAACCTCATCAACAGGGCCGAGCACAGTAGCTCACAAGTATAAAAATAAACAACAAAAGAGAAATAAAAGAGTTACACACTGAAAACATTATATATATATATATATATATATATATATATATATATATTTATATATATATATATATATGAGCAAACAATTAATAAAATATGTTAAAAAACACTTTGAAATGGAGTTAAAAACATATTTAATCTGAAAAGGAAACACTAGATAAATGGATAGTCCTTAATCCGCGCAGTTTCGAAGAAATACTCTCATTCTCATCAGAGGGTAGGAATTAGCAAAATGCGGGATCGGATTTTTCATGCAGAAGTATTTGATGAAACAACAAGTAAGTCAAAGATCTTACTTGAAAACAAAATAAGTTAAGCAGAGGGAATATGGTAAAGAAAAAGGTCAGCAATTTCCATATAAAAAACTCCGAAGAAGTTCTTGAATTAACCCTCATTCACAAACAACGTAGCAGCTTCTACAATTTTTCTTGATCGATCAGTAAACACACTTTATCGAACATCCGCTTGGATTCATCATCCTTCCTCTCTTTCGGTTAAATTTACATTATTTTTTATTCACCTTCACTCCAAACAAAACATTTTGCTACTTGGACACAAGGAGCTACTAATTGGGACCATGCCTAAGAAAAGTTAAGATGTCCGTTTACATTGCATTTCAACTTCTGCATGTCAGTACAGTTTAGGAAGCAGGTAGAAGGAAGGGAATTCCAAAGTCTAGCTGTTCTAGGAAAGAAGCTATTTGAGTAGAAAACATTCTAACATTTAGGGACCTCAACAGTGAAGGGGTGTGATTTTGTTGCTAAGCAGGCTTGTCATGGATGTGCATGTCGAGGGAGCACAAAAGTCCAATGAATTCATCAGAACATATTCCATTAAAATACTTGTAAAACAAGCACAGGAATGCAACATTGCTGTGATGGGACAGGGGTTGGAGTCTTGTTGACAAAGTGGGACCTATTAAATTGGAGACCTTTTTTTTTAACCCTATCCAAGAGGAAGAGAGTAGTGGTAGATGCAGCAGCCCAACACCTCATACATGGACGAATGGTGTCTTTATAGCAGTACAGGAAAGAGAAAACAATGCAGATATTAAAATAAAAATAAAAGACAACAAATAAACACTCATTTCATTTCATGTACATATCCAACATTTTGAATTTTAACGATTATATTCATTCCAAAAAAAAAAAAATACAAGTATTGCACCATATATTTAAAAATTCTGATGCCTTTTTATTTTATTAAAAAAGACCCATTTCAAATGCCCTAAATTCTATAATTCTTTGAATGCTAAAGGCTATTTTTCGTTCCAAAAAGAACAAAAGAATCCATTTCACATGAAAAACACCACAAAGATATTTTCAAATATCCTAATATATTTTAGTTCTTCAAATAAAGAATCAATATTTTTGGTGATTCTCCATCACGTATCCAAAGTCTCAATTATAAAACTGTAAAGAAATTATATAATGCTTTGGAACCTCAATAAAGTTGCATGGATTCCTCGGTTCCATCGTTGAGAACCATTGGTCTGTAGAGAGTTCAAATTGCAATCAGGTTTAATTACTCACCAAAATTTAATCAATTCTTTAATATAGGCATCGTATTCCGTCATTATACAGTCCCAAATATGTTCATCTCTACTGTTATAAAAAAAGGAACTTAGTCTCTGTGTGTAAGTTCGCTTCCTATGGACTCTGAAACTACTGGGCCGATTATTATTATTTTTTAACTTTCACACGAAGGTACTTGATGTGTCTGGGAGTGTTCTTACGTAGCTTCTATATCTGAATTCTTCTGATAATAATCGAAAATTGATAATTGAAACAATCCGATTAACGGATGGAAGTCCGATTTTGAAAAAGTTAACACTTTTATACAACCTAACATCACAAGTGCATTTGATAAGTTTTACCACCGCACACGCAGAAAGGCCCAACCTATAAAATCAACCTTAAATTATTTTATAAGACAGACGCGCGTTCAAAATAAATGTTTCTATTTAGAACACAATTGAACCATGATAATTGATTTCTGTACGTTTATGTTTATTTCAAGTGATTACCGTATATTTCGGCATGTAAGGCGACCCTTAAATTTTTAAAAAAAACATCTTTAAAAACAAGTATTTCATAAGATGCCGGTTGTTGCAATCTTTAGCCTGGGCTAAACAAACATGGTTTCGTGATTTAGCAGTCGTCTCATACAACAGATATATGATAAATTTATTAAAATCTGCTCCAATTTTGCACCTTGTCTTATCTGACGATCGGCTTATACGTCGAAATATACGGTATGTAAACATTTCATAAAATAAACAGTTTGTTCTTTAAAACACGGACACATTCAAAATGAATATTTCTGTTTACAGCACAATTGAACCATGACACTTGACTTTTGCATTTTGAACTTGCAGTGAAGGTATCATTTACAAATAATTTGATAAAATCAAAAGTAGGTTCTCTACAGTGCAAATGTATTGTGGGGAAGCATAAGAATCTTTCTCCCGATACTAGAGCATGCAATCAATCAATTTGATTTAAAAAATGACCGATTTCGATGAAAGTAAATGTATGGGAGGGTTGAATATTTGTTGATTCTTACCCAATTTCGGACAACGTCGGATCCCCCTGCTAGTACGCCATAAAATAGACAAACGAAAGTAAACGAAACGAAACCAAATCATACATTTTAATAGTTTGTTTTATATATATATATATATATATATATATATATATATATATATAAATTTATTTTTAATTGTTTTGTTCTTAACTTTGTCCCCTAAACAAGGCATATTCCCACTTAGATGTAAGGTGCTACTATTTGCGGTTCTTTCCATAGGAAACTTTTTGAATGGATGAGCGAGTTATCTGTCCACATTACATTTAAACTTCTGTATGTTAGTACGGTTATGACGAGATCCCTGGCGACACCAGATGATCTTGCTTTTCAAATAGAGGAAGAGAAGATGGGAGAGGAAAAACAGATGTTTATGAGATTCCTGTCCACCAGAAAAGAGTAAATATTTCAATGAGAAAAGAAAATATAAGATCTGATAATCTGATTCATGGAATAAGAGATTGTTTTTCTAGTTGGATTTGGTAAAAAAAAATGAATTTTAACTACTAATTGAGTGAGACAGGTACAATGACTTGGGTTCAGGGGGTCTGCTCTGGTGTCTGGGAGGTGTTGTCATTGGGTCCACCTGTTGTATTTAACTACCAGACCATCAAACCAAGAGATAAGTTAGTTGGACAGATAAATAAATAAATTGAACCTAGGGAGAGATATGGTCATGAAAGACAAAGAAGAGAGAAAAGAAAGAGAAAATGAAAAGAATAAAATAATGAGTTCACGAGAGAAGAAAAAGAATAAGAGAATGGAAAAGAGAAGAGTAACTCCAAAAATGTGGAGGGAGGAATTTCTTATTTGATAAAAACGATTGTCTTTTTTAGAATAGGGTTCAGAGTCCTTGGTCCCTTTTTACTGACTGGCATCGAGACGTCCACATCGCTCTCACCCCGCCTGGGGTGGGGCGAACCCTCATAAGAACTAAGTTGAAAAGCTCTTGTTCTTAGCTGGGAAATTGATTAGTGGAACTTAAGTATGCAACCTGCATCATGAAGCTTGAATCAAAGAACTCGACTAAACAAGTGTAAAACGATTTATGAATAATTATTTTGTTTCGTTATATAAAAATGTCCCAGAGTTTTTCCTTCTTTCTCGATTGTCGGCCTGAATGAAGATGCAGTTTGTTTCATGTATGCTCTGACGCCAGAGTATGAAGGAGATAGACTGAATCCAGCACGAAGCCAGAGTGACAACCGAAATCGACAATGTTGCCACACGGACTTAGGGTCGTTCACATTTCGCGTGCCCTGAGCAGCAGAAGGATATTTCCAGTGACCAGTGAGAGTCTGGTTACCCTTGAGGGGTCCACCACTAGACAAGTAAGAATGTAGCCCTGCTAGGTTGCATCTATGGTCCTGTGAGCTGGGAGCGACGAACACAGCCAGAAGTACATCACAAGTATGCTCCAGTGAACCAGGATAGCGACGGATGCGGCCCGGCCCTCGGACGGCCCTAGGAGAGAGAGGGTTATATTATACGGTCAGGAAAGCCGGAAATACAAAATGAATACTAAAGTTTGGCAGTCCTTATCTTAACATTCACAGTCAACATGAACTTGAAGTTCATGTTGACTGTGAATGTTAAGATGAGTAGTTTGAATGATAATCTCTCGGTTAGAATGTTATTAGTCATGGTTGTCTGTAGTTGAGAATTATGCTTCTTTTCGCACATGATTGTGTCACGCTTTCATCCATGAACAACCAGAAAACCAAATAAAAGTCTTTTATGTATACAGGTATTAATGCGAGCTGGTTTTGTTTACTACACTCATTGTCGTTTATCTTCATCTTCGTCGTGTTTCATGTGTGACCGCGATTGTCCTGTCTATCCAATAAAAACGAACAAAATTTTTCATGTATAAAATACCGATGCAAGTAATACGTTCACTGAGTTTCCTCAAAATTTTATCGAAGAAAATGGACTTGATTAGAGAGATAATCTAAAGTTCTCCTCTAGTTATTTATTTCTTAATTTGTTAACTTACTAACTTAAGAAATGAGTGACGCACAGACAGACAGACGCCAAAGTGGCATTCGCTTTAGATTATTTTACATTATTAGCGCGTGTCCTATCCGGGCAGTTTCCAGAACGAGACTGACTTGAAAATCTTTGTGTCATTTTTGCTCGAAAACGTGAGGTCATGTGGTACCATCATATCGTTCGACTGTTTTGCCTACAGAGTTTGACCTCTTGTCCCTGCCTTGTCACCCATCTTTCATTCAACTCTGAAAACCATTCTGTTTTACGCATTCGGGGTTCCTGACATGTACTAAAAGTAACTCAAAATTTACACCAGCTAACTTAATCGCTACTTACTGGTGTAGGGTCCCTAGTAGGGAATATGAAATGAATACCAAAGTCTAGCAGATATGAGGAAGATTATGTTTGAGCAGCATTTATGTTTCCAACGTTTACTCACCTCAACAATGAAGGGTGGGATTACTATAGGTAACAATTGTACGAATGGTTTCTTTCTTAAACACCAACTAAACTGCTTTGGTATCTTATTTTTTTACATCCAGCTAATGCGTTAGGATCAAATTTTGACCTCCTAAAATATTCGGTCCTAGATATGACCTTAAACTATATCCAGTGGTGAGGCCCCAGCTTGCGGGATTTGGGGAGTGTTGAGCCCCCCCCCCTTTAATTGCCATTGCTCCAAGGTCCACTTTGATCCGCAGTGGTAGTACCATAAGGGTCCCAACTATGGGTTAAATAGAAACCGACTTGAAAACAACAAATGTATTCTATTAAAAAAACTTTCTTCAAAATCTTTGAATTCGGCATTAAATAACCTGAAAAGGATCGCTATGCCGTAAAACAAAAACAACCAACCAACCTAAAATATTCGATATTTTATCAACCCAACTTGATCCAATATAAAATATAGATCATTGATGTTGTTAATAATCAGTTTGGCTGAAGAGAATTTTTTATTAAAAAAATCTGCCAAGTAATTTATAATTGCTGCTAAGATCGCTAGAAAACAAAAACAAAAATGAATAATTATTTTTTTTTAAATGTTAATGAGTCTTTGTTTTCAGTTCGACCTTCTATTGTCTTCATCTCAAAGTATTAAACAAAAGAAAATTAAAAGTCCTGCAACAAAAAACAATGGCCGTATGTGTATGGTTGATTATTGTTGAAATCATAAATGACTTTGATATTATCTAATCTAGTCAAATCCGCGCATGCGTCATTTGATCGATTAGCATTCGTTTCTCTTTTCTTTTTCTTTTCTTTTCTTTTTTTTTCATTAAAGACATTTTTGTTTCTTTCTTCAGAAAAGGAAAAGTATCTTTCAATTTTGTTAATTATTTTTATTGTTTTTTTGTAATAAGTCTGGATATCTACCATATTAAAAACCGAACCTGTGTCAGACTTTGCGCTCGTAGGGATCTAATTACGTAAATAGGACACTGATTTCTTTGTTTTAAAAAATTATTAGTAAGCCGCCCAGCGTTCCCGGTCGTAAGATGCGCTTAAATATGATATTTTAATTCATGCAGATGACGTATTTATTATTATACAGCCAATTCTTTATCAATAATTATCGATGCCTCCGTTCAGTCTCGAAAAACAAAGGATAACCCCTGGAGGGGCAACTGGGCATGTAATTGTTTGGCAAGGGTTGCGCACTCTACAACACTCATTCTCCTGAATCGACACTGCTTGAGTCCTGTAGCAAGAAAAAGTCCAGGACGACCGGAAACGATGCCGAGATAAGCGGAGAGTACATACAGCACCCGGAAGTCCCAAATGGTCACCCATCTGGTACTCGCGAGGCTCAGCGTTGCTTAACTTCGTTGATCTGACGGGAACCGATCAAACGTGATTATCGATTGATCGATGTTTTTATATGAATAATCTTTATGACAGCTGTTATGAAGAAGAAGAAGAAGAAGAAGAAGAAGAAGAAGAAAAGGAAAAAAATATAAATAAGGCCAAGAATAAAAAGCGAATATACATAAATATAATAATAATAATAGAAAAATATTAAAATCAAAAGTTAAGTAAAACGAAACATGGACGAGAATAAAAAAGAAAAACACGAGAAACTGAAACAAAAATAATAATAAATGCCGGAAAAAAAAAAGATAAACACGTAAACAACGACATAGCAAGAAAAGAAGACATAATGCCGACCACTACAAAATTATTTGCAAATGTTATCGAAAGAGGTGGAGAGTACTGAAAACAACTACCGAAATTAGATCAGCTAATTCTGCCGGTAAAGAACACCGCAGCTAGGTTGCCGATGTCATGTCTCTGCGAGCAACGAGTGCACATATAGTTATGCAATCCTAATTCCAATTCTAGAGCAGTTAGGATCCCCCTGAAGTGCGTTCATCCCCGAGGCATCTCTTAATCACAGACGAGCAAAATCCGCTGTCAAGAAACACAAAACGACCAATAATTTTCCATGGACACAGCAAGTTATCGTAACTTCAATTGAATGTTCGCCATGCAAATTGATAATTAATGTTAAACGACCGTTGAAACTACAGCTGGGTTCATCCACCATTTGTCATGTCTTATATTTTTTTCATATTGCACTAAGTAACTAGTCAAAACAGACGAGCGAACCTGTTTAATCATAAATAATTTTATTATACAACAGTTAAGATCTGTGTGATTCTATTATTATTATTATTATTATTATTATTATTATTATTATTATTATTGGCTCACAAGGAGCTTTCGCACAGGTCTTCAGAGATCTTTCCCTGAAAACAACCTGTGGTGTTCACTGGAAGCTGAGTGACAACAAGTCTCCCCAGGTTTTCAGTACTCTCCACCTCTTTCGATAACATTTGCAAATAAATTTGCATTATCGCAACAGCTGCTTGTCATTGATTTCTTGTTGGCAGCAGCTATTGGTCTTTGCTGGGATTTGAGTGGCAATAAGTCTCCACAAGGTCCCAGTTCTCTTCGCACTTATTCGGCTGAGGTCTGGTCTGTTCATCGGTCTTTCCTTCCTCCTGGACTCTGCTTGTTTATTTGGTCTCGCTCTTTTGGAGGAGGGGCAGTGATGTGACAATGGAGTGGGGTTGGGTTAGAGAACTTATAGATATGCGGTTTCAGTGTTCTTGATTCCATCTCCTCTCTCTCTCTCTCTCTCTTTCTTTCTCTCTCTCTCTATCTATCTATCTTTTTCTCTCTCTATCTATCTGCATATTAAGAGTCAAATACAACGAAGATCATAAGAATAAAAATAATGTACAACTATTGTTATGAATTCCATCCTATATATTTTCGGTAAACAGATAAGTAACGTGAACACATTGTAACGAAGTCACTGACACGAATTAAAATGGCCAACCTGTGGCACGAGCATGACATCACTGCGGGATCGGAGAAAGAGGAAAGAACAAAAAGAGAGAGAAAAAAAAGCACGTGGCGGAGGGAGAGACTTTTAAGCACGTGTCGACACGGCAGATTATTTTAACCCTACGGCGGGCGATGGGAACTTTTAAACAAGATAAAAGACACATTTATCTTTCTGACTTTTAACAAGATTTTCGGACGACCACATACAATGGAACAAATTACAAACATAACAGCTGGTTATAGCTGCCGACTAAGAAACTGCTAATTGACCCCGCGGGAACAAATCGAAATGCAACCATATTGTCGCTAGTATGGAAAATAGGAGTCAGGTTATTCAGTGTGGACACGATCTGTAGTAAGCACTTTTTCTTTCAACTGAAAAAAAAAAACCCGAAAAAACTCGTGTCGAATTTATTTCATTTGTTCCTTTGCGGAATTCTACATACAAGATTATTTGGAACCTTAAACAAAGTTGCACTGCATTCTATATACTTTACTTTGTGCCGTGATAACCAGGCATTTTTCGTAAAATAGGGTTCAACATAAAAGGAAAAAGGTTACTACTGGAGAGAGTTTGGTCGCGGAGAAGGAAGAGACTGCGGCGATGAAGGAAGTGAGACAAGCTTAGTGAAAAGGGACAAGGGAGGGACCATAGACTGAGCACTTGCCATGAAAAAACGATAGAGCAGAGGTAGGCTCGTAACGTTTCTTTTGTAGGAAAGAGACTGCAGGAAAAAGAAAGGGGTGTCATCCATCAGATTCCGAAGTTGGTCCTGAACTCTGTCAAGGCAGTATAGGGCGCTTCAAGTAGCTCCTGCCCAGATGTGACAATAGCACTCTATCGTAGGACGTACACACAGGTAGAGGATTGCACCAGCAGTGAGATATCTACAGGAGCACTAAAATGTTCCAACAATTTTTTCCAGTGATTTTGGAAACGGATTTGACGTATGTGTTCCATTTAAGATCAGTAGTGAAAGTCAGTCTCATGCGTCTGGCAAAACACAGTTCCTCCTCAAGACAGGTGTCATTCATTTCCATTGCGGCCACATGGGGATCAGAGTGTTGATGATTGAATGAGAAGTTTGGTTTTAGATGCATTAAAATCAACGAGCCACACTTTTTCCCCACTTCACCAAGTGCTCAAGATCAGAAGAAAAAATCAAAGAGATTTTGGTCATTGCCAGCGTTTAAAATGTTACCCTGGATAAAGGTGTTGTTCGCATAAATGTCTACGATAGATCTAATAATGTGATGTTGGAGATAATTGATGAAAATCAGAAAGTTCGAACTCTGAGGGACATTAACGTTCATACCATGCGCTACTGGTTTCTGCCCTTCGACGACTATTTTTTATAAACCTATCAGAGAGAAAGGATTTAATAATTGAGAGGACATTTCCAGTTATTTCGTAGCTGGAAATATTGTGTAGTACACTTTATGATATACCATATCAAAAGCCTTTGATATGTCAAGAGCTATTATTCTAGAAATGAAATCCTCGTCGAGAGATTCACTAATCCTGTGTTATATTACAGTCATAACATCAGCTGTAGATCTAGCAGAACGGAAACCATATTGCATGTCACTGAGTAGGTTATTTTTGCTGAAGTGGTTGACCATTTCTCTATTTATCACAGATTCCAGCAACTTTCTCATGGAGCACAAAAGACTTATTGATCTGTACTGAGAGGCATATGACTAGTATCCAGAAGTTTTTAATACGAGGCAGATTGTTAAAGTTTTCCAAGGTGTCGAAAAGTAATTTTTCTAAGGCAACGTTTAAATAGCTTTGTAAGTATAGGAGCTAGTTCCGGCTGAAGCTTTTTGAGCACTATGATTGGAATGTCGTCAAAGTCGGTTGCTTTACTGGAATCACCATCACCATCACCATCAGGTACAGATATTTATATGTCGAATAGCATGTTTACAGTCACAGATAGAAATATGGAAGGTAGACGGTCTCATCGCAAAAGGGTAGAATTTGCTGTGAAATTTTTAGTCAAGAGTAAGAATTTGTCAGATGCTGACGAAATTACTTCGTATCCATTGATTATGGTTGGGATAGACGACACGTAAAAACTCGTGGGAACCAAGCTGCTCTCAGCTGCTTTAGACTCGACGTACTGAGTATACGAATCTCTCGGGTTCTTTATTACTCTTTTACAGTGGATGCTGGCAGTGCTAAAGGCAGCTTTAGTTTTAACGCGTTTATTTCGTTAAAAGCAACGGAACTAGTGGTCTCCGTGTGCAATGGTAGGGGCAGATTCTAGAGTGAACTACGGCAGGATGTTGGGGTTTTGCTGGTATTTCTTGTGTTATATTGTGGGAGTGAGTGTATATAAACAGCGTCTATCTAACAGATGTTTATTTAACGCTGTGATATATACTGGCACGTATGCAAATAACCAAGCTGTGGTGCGAGCATGACATCACGGCGGGATCGGAGGAAGGAAAAAAGAGAGAGAAAAAAAAGCACGTGATGGAAGGAGAGATTTTTAGTGTTGACATGTCTTTTTTTTTTTAACCACGTGGCGGCCCAACGGGAATTTTTAAACAAGATGAAACACTCACTTATCCTCCGAAATTTAAACAAGATTTTCGGATCACCGTATACAGATGAACTAATTACAGACATAACAGCTGGTTATAGCTGCAGACTAAGAAACTGTTAACTGGCCCCAAGGAGGAAAATCTAAAAATATAGCATTATTGCCGCTGGCTTGGAAAAAAACGTATCATGAGGCTTAGGGGGGAAACGACTGGTAATAAATGCATTTTCTTTCAACTAGAAAAAAAAACTTGTGTTGTGAAACTCTACATTACGTTAGGGGAGATTAGTTGGAACCGTTAAAAAAGCTGTACAACGTTATACATATTCCGCTTTTGTAAACTTTACCATTTTGCTGGTAGGTTCAAGCTTTTAATTTTCTAAACTAATTAACGATTAATTTTGAATTTTGTGCTATAATATAGTAACTACAGTAATTGATATGGGGAAATTTTAACATTTAGTGGTGCATATATTTAAAGACTTTATTTTTAAGCTTTTTCATAATGGATTTAAGAATATATATTCTCGGCATCCTGGTGAATAACATGAGTAACCTTTTATTTGTAAATTTTACCATGTACAAGTTTCGCTACCTCGAACTGCACTTGCTTCGAAACTTGGTTAAATAGAGTAGAAACAATTAGAATCTGGGAATTACTTTTAGCTGTTATTCGGTAGGTGTATTCTTCAAGCGTATATATATATATATATATATATATATATATATATATATATATATATATATATATATGTGTGTGTGTGTGTGTGTGTGTGTAAAATACGATTAGATATGATATTTTAATTGAATCAGATTTCGTATTTATTATTATAAAACAATTCTCAATTGATTATCATATAATCCATAATAGCGATTTCAAAAGATTTTAATGTATGAATTGGGTGCCATCAGCAAGAATCGAAAAGACAAAAAAAAAATGTGAAACAGTATACAGTTTGTACACATTAATTAAATTGTAAATAAACAGACAGTAATACGACTTCATATATATATATATATATATATAATTTTCATATTTTATTTAAAGTAATATAGTATTATAATAGTTATATTTATATATATATGTGTGTGTGTGTGTGTGTTCAAATTTTATTTAAAAATAATCACTTTTCGAAACAAAAATTTAAAAATGTATGGTTTGAACCAAAGAATACAATTTTTAGATTAAAATCCTTAATTGATGAATTTTTAATGTAAGTACATCCCCTTAGAGAAAAAATTCTAGCAAAATACTAATATTGGTTCGCAATTATTTTGCTAAATAGCATATACAGAGAAAATATCAAAATGAAATGTCTTTAAGGGACATAAAGAAAGGGAATAAGTGTTGAAAGCAACAAAAAAAAGGATATGATAATTAGTAGCCAAATACAGAATTAATCCTTGAAAAAAGAATGATGGTATAATTAGGTTCCATATCTTATAAAATTGGTATAGTGTAGGTAAAAACGAATAGTTTCTGGTCATGCATCCAAAGCAAATCGGCAGCAATCCTTTGCGAAAATTAATCCGTTTCATAAAGCCGAAATATGTTCCTTTGCATAAATTTTAAATCCAAACTGTCAGGTTGATCTTCAATTCAGCTAAACGCAATAATAAAATATAGTTGCTATATTTTTATAATTTGGATTTAATATACATTGAATATATTAAATTGGAATATTTCCTTCCAATATTTTATAAGACTTGAAACTAATAGATTAACTAACCTGTAATTTCTATCTATCTAACTATCTATCTATCTATCTATCTACTATCTATATCTATATTTATTTACAATGCCGCTAAAAGAAAGTCATAATCATTTTTTCAAAAACTAAGCTAAATTGAATGTAACTGTTTAAACACAATTGAAAATTGTTATTTAAATGTAATTTTAGAATATTAATGCAACACAAATACAACAGGAACAAAACTAGTAAATATTTAATAGCATAGCCATTCTGCAATTTGACAGACTGCAATCCTTTTGGCATTCCTTGAATTAGTTTGCGGCAATACTCCGATGAATGGGCATTCAATTTCTCTTTAATTTTTGTCCAACGTTCTTCCAGATTATCATTGCGTAGCTGTTTCTTGAAGTAATGCCATCCATTTCCGATAGAGTTGATGTCTGGAGATTGTGCTGGCCAATCCAAGCATGGAATATTATGCTTTTCAAGGAACCTCTTGACAATTCGAGCTGTGTGAATGTGAGCATTATCCTGCCTGAGGGTGGTATTATCATCCAAATTTCGGCCAAAGTAGAGTAGAAAATGCTCAGTCAGCATATTAATGTACTCGATCGAATTAGCGAACTATAGGCCCTGGACTATTGGCACTAATAACGCCCCACACCAAAACTCAACCCCCACCATCCTGCAGCGTTGAAATTTTGCACCTAAGATGAAATTTCCGTCCTTCCTTCGATGGACGTACTGCCTACCATGACTGCCTAGCCTATTGAACTCGCTTTTGTTGCTAAAAATCTTTCAACCAATATGAAGAGTCATGATATTCATTGCATCTGACGAAGTCCAGACAACGCATTTTGTTCTTTGCAACACAGCCTCGCAAATTAAATTCCTTCTATCTGTTCTTAACTTAAACAGAGCACTTTTTAACAAGATTACACTGTTGTTGGGTTTGGGGAACCGTTTCTGCAGATCTTGATAGCATTGCTTTCCCTCTAAGAAGTAACTCTAATACGACCAGATTTAGAAGCATCATGGCGTTTTGGTGCTTGTGCACAATCAGTCGTACCGTTTTCTCAACACATTTCAACCTGCGGCTGATTTCTCAATTGGATAAACCAGAAAGGTGAAAATTAATGAGATACTGACGATCACTAAGAGAAAGTCGAAACATATGTACTAAATGTTACATTGTAACATTACTGGAACAACAACAATTACGATTAGACATGCTTTGTTGCCTAACAGGTAGATATTTTAAGCTGGTTTTAAGCTCTTTGTTGTTGCGGAGTTTCTTTTTATCTTCTCGATTTGAAGTTATTTTTTTAATTGGCGTGAACACAAGGATACTTCAATTAAAAGTCAAATATGAACAGGTAAAATTATAGAGGAATAAAAAACAAATCAAATAAGGTATTGGTTGTTTAAACAGCTACATTCAATTTAACTTAAATTTTCGGTTTTTGAAATAATGATAGGTGAGGATTTTCTTTTTGGTGCCAGTATATATATATATATATATATATATATATATATATATATATATATATATATATATATATATATATATGAATTTGTCTGTATGTTTGTATGTATATTTCTCTACTAAACTACTCAATGTCAATTTTCAGTCAGTCTACAGACTCGACAAGACTCAAAAGTTCAACGGTTTGACCCTTGAAAACTCTTCCGATAATTTTGGGTCTAAACACTGGAAATTTTAGGTGTAGGTTACTTGAACATGAACCAGTTTCTTTCATTTTATTTGAGCCCAAAATAATAAATGTTAAGGAGGTCAAAATTGGGGTCAAAGTTAAAAAATAATGACCTCTGCGGTCTCTACCAAATTACTCAGCCAATTTTTGTGTTTAAACATCTGAAATTTTACATAAAGGTGTATTTAGACATAGGGCAAACTTTTTGATCAGTTTTTGGCCGAGAATTTGGCTTCCAAGGGATCAAAGTTCAAAAGATTTGACTTTTGTTGTCTCTAGCAAACTATTCATCCACATTTGGGTCTAAACATTTGAAATTTTACATAAAGGATATTCAAACATGCAATAAGCTTTTAAATCGGTTTTTGCGCGAAAATTTGGCTGCCAAGATGTCAAAGTTAAAATAGTTGACCTTTTCAAACTCTACCAAACTCCTCCGCCAATTTTGGGTCTAAACACTTGAAATTTTAGATATAGGTTACCTGAACATGAGTCAAACTTTTTAATATATACATATATACATATGCACATAAAGTTATGAACAGTACATAGGGCCAGAGAAAAGCCGGGCTGAACTGCTAATATATATATATATATATATATATATATATATATATATATATATATATATATATATATATATATATATATATATATGAAGGGCACTTTGTGTGTGAGTTCGGTCTCGATGGATTCACACCTACTGGAAAATGGAAAAATTTTTTTATTATATATATATATATATATATATAGTCTTATGTAATAAACTTTCTCGTAGATTTTGACGTATGAGGTTTTACCACAAAAACCAAGTTGTTAAGAAATCTACGCAGATGATTTGTTTATAGTGGTCAAAGCTTTATGCAAAACCAGCTACTCCTTTGGTATTATTGCTAATCTTTGTCGGTGCAGATGTACGGCAAAATCACGTTGACACACCGGTTCTCGTCAGAAGTTAAGCAAGTCTAATAAATACACACACACACACACACACACACACACACACACACACATATATATATATATATATATATATATACACACACATATATATATATATTTTAGTTTGTCCGTCTGTTCAACTTTTTATCCGAAACTATTTGGTCAACCTGGTTTAAATTTTTTATGTATTTTTGCTACGATAAGTTAGAGCTAACTAAGCATTATGATATCTGTTCGATCCACAGTTAGGACTTAATAAAGATTAATAGCGATCAGTCACCATAATACCACATTCACTCGAGAATCCCGCTCGAAAACTATTCGGCCGATCTGTTTAAACATTTGTATGGACCTTTGTCAGTTTAAGGCATAGCGAACTAAGTATCCCTCCCCGAATCATTAGGGATTGATAGCGATTATTAAGGATTAGTCACTGCAATAATTCATTTACGCTAGAAGTTTTCTCGGAAATTACTGAAATGATCTGCCAGAAATTTTGTATGATAATTTTCAGCGAACCAGTTAAGGATAAATAAGAGTTATAAGGATTAGCATTTAATGCACAAATTTAACCATATTCGACCATCAATGTAACATAAATCACTCATTCTAACTCAACGGAATATAACTTTGGCCTGTTGAAAGGTATACAATGTCAAGACACACATACACACACACACACACACACACACATATATATATATATATATATATGTATGTGTGTGTGCGTGTTTATAAAAGTGAGAATGTGTGTGTAAGGACACTTCTCAACCTATATACTCAACGAATTTTTATTTACATGAAATTTGGTATATAAGGTATTGTTAAAGAGTATTTTTGATCGGTTTTCATCCGGTAAAAAGGGTTGCTAAGGGGCCAGAATTGAGAAACTGGTACTTGGTGGTCATCGGATTTTTTCTTCTGGTTCCCAACTGCTTCACGACTGCGCATGCGCGGTCGTAAAGCATGACATCTTCTTTATGTCAAGAATAAGTTTATTTTAAAAACATACCCTCCCCGTAGATCTTATCAATCTGGTCTACTGATTATGGTACTTGACTCGCTATCTTCAGGCTTTGGTTTCGATCTCAGGTCACGTATCATTTTTTTTTTTTTTTCACTTACAAGAAGTGAAATGTTTAGAAAAACGTAATAGTCGCATGCACATGTCTCAGTTTCTGTTCGTTTTTTGGTCACCTGAGAAAAGTAGGATGAACCTGTAAATTCACCCTTGTCCGTTCGTTCGTCTGTTCGCACTTTTCTCTGCAGAACTCAAATTTACATATGTTAAGGCCTAAACCTGCACCGTTTGTTCATTTTCACTAGGATTTGATGTCCGCTGAGGAGATTTGGAGCGAAAGGGGGGGGGGCAATGCTGAACTTTATCATTTTTTTTATGCCTCGTTCACTATGCACTCACTGGGAACCATGCATGCTTCACTTGTTTGTTTTACTTCACTTTTAAATGCATTTCAGTTTATAATAAATAAGATTTCTGCATTAGTTAAAATACAATATTTATTACGACCAGGAAACGCCGAACGGCCTGCTAGTATATTTAGATAGAGAGGTGGACAGCCAGAACTAAAAAGACAGATGGACAGTCATGACTTCATGTTGCTTTTTTTTCTTTTCTTTTTTTTTCGCCTTTCTCTTTCATGTTTTAACTATACAAATATCGTTGATATGGTTTATGATATTCAGCAGATCTCGTTGTTAAATGCGTTGTCTTTTGTGAGAAGAAGCCAATTTTCGTTCTTATATAAGCAAAAAGCAGCTTCCCAAGAGAATTAAAATTATCTTCATCAATCTTGTTTTTTTTTTGTTGTTGTTTTTTGTTTGTTTTGTTTTTTGCTTTATTATTGATGATGTTCGGACGAGCATAACAAGATTTACATCCTTTTAGGGCGGCCATGCGATGTAATTATCAAAGGATCAGTCGACAGATTCATCGTCTGATATTTTGATAAATAATTAATTAGCAAACAGTTTAAACACACGAACACACACATACATACATACATATATATATGTGTGTGTGTGTGTGTATGTATGTATATATGCATATATATATACATAGGTATATATGTGTGTGTATGTATGTATATATATACACACACGCGCACACACACACACACACACACACACATATATATATATATATATATATATATATATATATATATATATGATTTAATGGACTTGTTTGCTGATACTAATCAAATACTAATGATTAGGAAATACAAACCATAAAAGTGGTCTTTTAAATATATGGGACCAGAACTGATTTTTTTTTTTTTTAATACGGAAATCTTATCACTGCTTAATTAATAATTTACTTATTTTTCTTTTTTTTTTGTGGATATTTAAACCAGTGAATTAATGACTATATAAAAGGAAGTATGCTTTTTGTTATGTACAAACTGATATCGCAAAGGCTAATAGATTGTGCTTGGGTCCCATACCGAATTCATTTATTGTTCTTTTTAAAGTAGAAATTTATTTTGTCACATTGCCTCTTGCAAAATTATATTTTTTGTTAAGCATTTGTTTTTGTAATGGCTAAGTATCTGTTTAATGTTTGTAATTGAAGGTTTATTTATTATTTATTGCGCAAAATACTTTTATTATCATATAATATTTAATACTATGTCTAGTGTGTATATGAAGATAATTTAAAGAAGATAAAATAAAACAGATCAACGCGAATTAAGTTAAATTAAAAATATGACGTTAAAACAGGCTATGCTAACATTTCATTAATACAATATATATTATTAACTTTTAACATTGCACACCGACGGAAGTTTCGTATCTTATAATATTTCGGGAAAAACCTCTTTCGTGTATGTGTTCAGCTTTATACCAAATATGCACACAGGAACTGTTGAAAAGTACCTGGAATTAATTTTATTTTATTTTGTTTTAAAATCTATTGCCATTCTTTTAATCGAACAATGTAATGTTAGCGTTAATCTATATATCTATAAAAGTGAACGTGTGTGTGTGTGTGTGTGTGTGTACATTCCTCTACGCAATAACTTTGTCAATTGAAAGTCTACAGACTCTAAATTTTATATACAGGGTACTGAGATTTGGGAAAATGTTTGTGGCCGGTTTTCGGTAAGAAATTTGGCTGTTAAGGGGTCATATTTCAACGATTTGACCTTTGAGAATTCTACCAAACTCCGACAATTTTGGGTCTAAACACTTTAAATTTTAGATATAGGTTCCTTGGACATAAATGTAACTTTATAACTTGATTTGAGCTCAAAACAATAAATGTTAAGGGGTCATAATAGGGGTCAAAATTTAAAAGAATTGACCGTTTTTTTTAACCTAACATACACCTCCAAACACCCGGGCAACGCCGGACTGAAATGCTAGTATTCTATATTATTTATTTATTTATTTATTCATTTCATTGTATTTATGACTTTATTCCCAGCTTTGCAACCAGCTCTTTATCTTCAGATGCAGTATTATTTTCACTGAGGTTTTCTTTCGTAAAGATGGTTTATATTTCTTCTCGGGCAATTATTCTGAGAGAGAAAATATTTGTTTTATTCTAATTAGATTCTTATCATTTTTATATATTGGCAAATGCTATCATTTTGATTATTAAGCTCATCATTTTTTTCTGGTAGCTTACATATTACTCTGTTTCAGTATGCAATAATTCCAATAATAATGTAAATATCTTTATACATACCTTGGGGACTTACTAATACGTACTTTATAAAAATTCCCGGTTTTGAGGGGGTATCATGCTGTATATATAACTCATTTCTCTGTGTAGGTTAATTTTTATGTATTCCATACATAAAGAAACAGATTAGAAAATTAAAAAAAAAAAATGTCAAATGAATTCTTATGGAAAATTTACCGGGGAGCATAGATATATTCGCAAATCTCTAAGTGCATCTCTAAGAAGTCTATGAGAACATAATCCCCGTATAACTTCAAATCTAGTTTTACGAAATTCAGATCATGTGCGTCAAACTTTCTCTATAAGACAACGGGAGCGGTCTCGAATTCTTACATGCCCCCTAACCGAAGGGAGCTATGTGGACTGAATCGCTTTTAAAATTTCAAATATATCCTAGTTTGATTAAATTTATATAATACTAGACTTTCCGTGACCTGTTGGCTCAGTATATGTTATAGCTAGCTATAGAATAATGAGTATACAGAATTAATATATAAAAGTGCAAGTGAGAGTGCAGAATTAATGTATAAATGCGCAAAAAATAGAATGCACACACGCGCGAAAACAAACATAGCGACCAGTTAAAGCAATTACGAAATGCATTGGATAATAAAGGTATTAACATCATTGCCCTTAGATTAAATGAAAAATTCTTTATATAGGTAAGAAAATTGAAAAAAAAACGAAAAGAAAAAAATAGAAAGAGGAAGTGTGCATTGTACAAGTCCACCCTAGTTTGTGTATGTGTGTGTGTGTACGTGCGTGTGTGTGTGTGTGCGTGCGCGCGCGCGTGTGTGTGTGTGTGTGTGTGTGCTAACAGCCTTAAAAATGTCAGGAAATAATCATTAACGGTATCTAACTGTGTCGAATGGTGCCGGGAAAACTCGTCCCGGGAAAACTCGTCTCGGGAAAACTCGTCTCGGGAAAACTCGTCTCCGGAAAACTCGTCTCGGGAAAACTCGTCCCCTTTCGCTAGGTAGGAAAACTGGTCCCTTATTGAATAAATATCGATTGAAAACACATTTTATGATCGTTCTTGAAGGAGATATTGTTTTTTAAAATAAACTATAGCCCCCCCCCCCATAATATTTTTAAAAAAATATTTTTACTTGTTTAATGTTTTTTTTTTGTGTTTTTAATAAAAGCGTTTATTATGTTCATAAACGAGACCGCATATTTTTTTTTATATTAATATAAAAAGAATTTACGGGTTTGTATTAGTATACACATAGATTCGAAAAAGTGTTCAAAAAACAAATATATAACAAATAAATGTTATCAAAGGCAAGATAAGTTACTTTTCTACCTAACTGGATATATTTTTTGTGTTTTTATTCAGTGTAACATGTTTATTCAGCTCGAAAAACATGCAATGTTTACCGATGTATTGGAAAATTCAAAATGGCAGCCGACTGTCTCTCGGAGAGGGTACGTTTGGGAAAAGGTATTATAAATAATAAACTAGACAAAATACTGTTAGAAATTCGCTCAATATATGTTACCGTGACATAAGTTGACATGTATTCGGTTGACAGTCGGCTGCCATTTTGAATTTTCCAATACATCGGTAAACATTGCATGTTTTTCGAGCTGAATAAACATGTTACACTGAATAAAAACACAAAAAATATATCCAGTTAGGTAGAAAAGTAACTTATCTTGCCTTTGGTAACATTTATTTGTTATATATTTGTTTTTTGACAACTTTTTCGAATCTATGTGTACAGTAATACAAACCCGAATTTACTTATATATTGTTGTTTATAAAAGGGTAAAATCGATTTTTCTACTTCGCCAACTATGTTATTTATTTATTTGGAATCGTTTATTTGGTAAAGAAAAAAAAAAACAGAAAACAAACAAAAAACATGTCGGTCGAGTGTTACGGGAGAACGAGAAATAATGCTTAGGGGGTCTTGATAATCGCTAAAAAATAGAAAATTAAAGAAATTACTGAGGGAGATTTGGTTTTAAAAAGAAAATAATAAATTTTAATATTTTTTAAAATATAATTTAGAGAGAGAGGGGGGGATAAAACCTATATCTCCTTTTGAAAAGCAACCAACAAAAAATGAAATTAAAAAGATTCTTGATAAACGATAGCGGAGTTTTCAATAAAATTGATTAATAAATTTATTTAGTGATTACTTTCTCTCTTAATGATTGATTTTAGAATTTTGAAGTAAAAATTAAAAAATTAAAAATGAGTTAACGAGAGATTGTTAGCACATGGCATCTCTCGCGTCAAAAAATATTTCGCTTTTAATTTATTAATTAATTTTTGCAAAATTTGACAGGACGACAATAAATGTTGATAATTGATAAAATCAT
This sequence comes from Euprymna scolopes, assembly GCF_053919585.1. Taxonomy (NCBI): domain Eukaryota; kingdom Metazoa; phylum Mollusca; class Cephalopoda; order Sepiida; family Sepiolidae; genus Euprymna; species Euprymna scolopes. The sequence goes on from NC_136498.1 coordinate 98,379,217, forward strand.
AATTTTAAATAACACATGAGTGCATTTGGTATGACAGAAAACAAAAACATAACAACAAAAAACTATCATAATTAAAAAACAAAACCAAAAGCGTAACGAAGAATCGAATCGCTCCCTGTTTTTTAATTTTTGGGTTTTGTTTTTTTTATATGTCCAAAAAACATTCGTTAAAATAAGAACAAAAAAAAATTTGTAATTAACTTTGTATGAACATAATAAACGCTTTAAAATAAGTTAAACCACTAAGAACTTAGCCAGTTAGGTAGAAAACGGACACTTAGAAAATCGATTTTATTTTTAAAAAAAAAAAAAAAAAAAAAAAAAAAAAAAACATTAAACAAGTAAAAATATTTTTTAAAAAATATTATGGGGGGGGGCTATAGTTTATTTTAAAAAACAATATCTCCTTCAAGAACGATCATAAAATGTGTTTTCAATCGATATTTATTCAATTAGGGACCAGTTTTCCTACCTAGCGAAAGGGGACGAGTTTTCCCGAGACGAGTTTTCCGGAGACGAGTTTTCCGGAGACGAGTTTTCCCGAGACGAGTTTTCCCGGGACGAGTTTTCCTAAATTCGTGTCGAATATATACTCGGGAGCCAAAACAATGAAAAGAATATGCTGTTGTCATAGCCCTAGCGATGACTAAGTAATATTTAACGGTGAGACCATTTTCAAAGCAAATCTTAAAAAAAAAAAATGAAAAGTCTCTCTACACACGTTTTGAAGTGTTTCTAAGTATTTAAAAAATGTTTGGAACATATGACCCTACCCCACCCAATTCTCTCTTTCTGCACCTCCCGCCACCGATTTTTTAAAAGGTGATTTTACATTTAACGATCCGCGCTATTTTTAAATAATATTTTCAAGTTAAATTCAAGTTTTACGATATTTTTTTTTTTTTTTTTTTAGTAAATTGTTAGGTGAAAGTACGGAATAGTTACAACACACCGTCCTCTCCCCAGGTTAAATAATAGATTTCTAAATAATAATGTTATTATTTTAGTGCGGATCGTTAAATGCAAAAGTACCTTTTTTTAAGTCATCACTAGGGCTATGACAACAGCATATTCTTTTCATTGTTTTGCCTCCCGAGTATATATCCGACAGATTTGGACACAATTAATCCACAGAGAACCACATAACTCTATCAAGAATCATATAAGATATCAACGGATACACACTCGAGAGTCAAAACAATTTAAAGAATATGCTGTTGTCCTAGCCCTAGTAATTAGGCGTGGATTCATGTAAATAAACGGGAGGTGGGCTAAAAAATATTTTATATAAAGGGGTTTAATCCGATGGAAAAAAAAAATGAAAAACTACGAAAAGAAAAAATACAGTGGGCATTGTACAGGTCCACGCTAGCTTTTTTTTTGTTTTTTTTTTTTTGTTTGTTTGTGTGTGTGTGTGTGTGTGTGTGTGTGTGTGTGTGTGTGTGTGCGTGCGTGCGTGTGTGTGTGTGTGTGGTAACAGCTTAAAAATATCGGGAAATAATAATTAAATACTATTTAACGGTGAAATGGTCTACATTATAAAAACGTCTATTTATACTGTTTAAAATTAAAAATAAACAGGTTTATATTGTTTAAAATAATAAAAAAGTTCTGTATATATTGTTGAATACAAATAAAAAGTGTTTATTATTTTAGCAGAAAGTTTTGTTTATGCTGTTGATTTTTTTTAAAGAATTTCTGCCTATGGTTTTGTTTTTATTTCTTCATGCAGTCGAAGCCGAAACCAGGTTTCAACGGCCAAGCAAGAGCAAGACCATTTGAGTTTTATAATATAATGGATGCATAAACTTCTCCGTGGAAGACAATGGAAGTGGTGTTAAATGTCTACACTACACTCTACATGCTGCATGTCTATGTATTCCCATCTCTTAATGATCAATGATAACAGAGACCCCTAAAAACGTCAAATACGTACATTCGATTTTAGTGAAATATAAACTATACTTAACCCGTTAAAAAACGGAAAAAGTTTATGGCCCGTCTACTTAAAATGAGTGTCTTATGTAAAATTGATAGTGGAATATTTAAAATTTGTGTTAATTTTTTTGCATTAAATACCAATTTCTACTAATCCCTATTAGCCTCTATCTGTGCACCGAACGGATATCATAATACCCAGTTCGCTGCACCTTATCACAGCAAATGTCCATAGAATATTTCAGTAAATAGTTTCCAATAAAAAGTAAATGTGGTATCCGTATTAATCCTTATTAATCCACAACCGTGCAACAAGCAGATAGTATAATATTTAGTTCGCTGCACGTAATCATAAAAAGGTTCATATAAAACTTCAGCCAAATCGGCTCGGTAGTTTCTGAGAAAACGTCGCACGGACGGACCGTCAGACAAAGAAAGATACAAACTATATCTTGGATTAAGAGTTTAGCACAGTGGTGCTCAACCTTTTTTTTTTTTTTTTTACTCATGGACCCCTTTTCCCTTCTTTTTATCTTGGTGAACCCCTTCATAACTATTGGTCATAAGACAATGTTCTATTTTTCACTAATATAAATTTTGAGGTTTTAATAATCAAAGAAATATTATATAATTAGGCTGTATTTTTAAATGAAAACTAATTTAATGCAAATAAAGTATTCTACAACAACTATAATAATAATAATAATAATAATAATAATAATAATAATAATAATAATAACAATAATAATAATAATAACAACAATAATAATAACAATGATGATAATAACAATGATGATAATAACAATAATAATAACAATAATAATAATAATAATAATAATAATAATAATAATAATAATAATATAAATTAGAGTGATAATAATTCTTTACCAATATCTTGTATTGTATTTTGTTATGTTGTGCCTGTGGACCCCCAGAAATATTCCATGGACCCCTAGGGTCCACGTGGACCCCGGTTGAGAACCCTTGGTTTAGCAACATTGTAGCTTCTTCCGACAAAATATATATATATATATATATATATATATATATATATATATATATATATATATATATATATAATCATCCAATAAGTCCCGTTGTCTAATATATAGATGGCGCCATCAAGAAATCAATCAATATGTACTTTGTAAACTACTAACCGTCAAGTTTTGAATCCACTAAAATTAATTGTTTGCAAATTAGTTATTTAAATGAAACTTTTACAAATTAAAAAAGAAATGACAAATCTGAATCCATATCTTATGAAAGCATTGTTTTCCTATAGAAAACATACTGTTCAAGCAAAATAATAAATAAATCTTATTCTGACATCAGAGAAAAACAAAATGGTTAAGAGATCGTATGCTGATCTTAAACGCGGTTGCATAGATTTAACAGTGTTCGGACGCGCGTATGGCGACTGTATGCAAATGCCGAGCCCTGTGCGAAGTGACGTCACGGCAAGGAAAAAGAAAAAAGTCTATAAAAAGAACGAGCATAGACCAAAGATAATGTTAGAGATGGCTATCAGGTTAGAGACGTTGGTGACGTCACAGCTGAGAATTTACGCGTGGCGGGAGAGTGAGGAATAAAAGTAATTTTCTTAAAACCTGAAATAAGAGGAAATTCTTTTTATTCTTTGTCTCCTTTGCGACTGATTCTTCAAGGTGTTGGGTCCCGGGTATCTACACGTTAACGCGTGTGTAAATGTGTGTACTACATTGCACAGATACAAATAGTGCTGGACGCTCAGATCACCCAAGTTTAGCACGTGCCCCTGCGAACATAAAGCGAATCATCAAACTGGTTCTAATCGATGATAAATTAAACTTTAGTGAGAAAGCAGAGGAGGTGAATATATGAAATCCGATATATTCCCCACCTTGCATTAAAAAGTGACAATATTATATTGTTTAAAGTGGGTGCCGTGTTTGCTCACAGTCGATGAAATGCGACAACGCATCGACGATTCAGAATGTTGTTTGCCACAATTTCTATGCAATCCAAAGTAGGTTTTACGTTAATATGCAATATGTATAATTATAAAACTCTGTAGGCCGCTTGACCACGCTTGCTTGCATCTTGTCTATACAAAAATATTGTTGTCGTGAAAACCAGCTTGTATTTAATAAAATTCAGATTTTCCACAATCTAATATTGAGTAAAAATGAATTTTAGTCTTTGCTAGACATAGGTCCAATCATGAAAGTATGTTTTGTTATGTTTTGGTTTCGGTTTCGATTTTAGCTGATGGCACTCAAATCATATTTCTTTTACTTTTGAAATCTTGACTATATACTGGGTACAATATAATCTGAAATAATTGACTCTATAATAATAAATACGAAATCTGCGCAAATTAAAATATCATATTTGAGCGTATTTTACGATCGGACAACGCCAGGCGCCCCTGCTAGTACAGTGTAACCCGGATATGAGAACTTTTTTGGCTCCTACAGCTCCCTTATACCAGGGTTACACTGTAATAAATAAAAATCTGAATCGATCATTTCACAAAGTTGTCAAGTAGGAGACCACTTGCAGGCAAAATTCGACTTTATTCTCCAACATGGTTGCCTACTGGCGTGAAAAACTGAACCGAAGACTGATTTCACTGGGGGTTTTTTGTTTGTTTGTTTGTTTGTTTGTTTGCCTTTTAGTTTTTTTTTTTGTTTTTGTTTGTTTTTTTTTGGGGTTTTTTCTGTAGAACTATGTGTACTTGGCCTGAAAATATATTCCGGTTTACAATAGTAAATCTTTTTCCCTGAAGCAATTCTTGTTTGTCTGTAAATAGCCCGTACGCGCTGTGGGTGTGTTGTAGAGAAAAGCAGTTTAATCTTATTGAATTTCATTGATCTCCACTTTAATTAATATAGGGATAATAATATAATAATTATTACATTAATTAATTAACTGGTTTTAATTAACGGCGTTTAAAAGGACTTAATATTACAATTCCTTACAGCCAAACCCTGCTACCGGCCTTTGTTTAGACGGTAGAGGTGAGGGAAAGAGGTTGCGGTCACGGTGATATATGTTTACTGAAAGAAACAGACACCCCCAGAATACCGTCTCCTTAAATTAATCTAATTATGTTTAAACTGAAATTAATTTAAATCTCTTCCTAAAAGACGCAGTAATCTGTTTTATTGTATTTTGTTCGCCTTTGTTGATATGTCAAATCATTGTTTTTAGCCAGGCGACAAATTCAGCTGCTGAGAACAGTTATTTTATTCTTCGGGGTTTGTTTGCATTAAATATTTTATAAAGGATTTATTCGCGTTTTTTTTTTTTAATTTATTATTATTATTTTAATACCAACTGTTGTAGATATGTGCGTGAAATATCTTCTGGGATATAGACGGTTGATATAGTATTAAAACATAAAAGCGCCATTGTGTGGACAGATCAAGAAGGCGTAACTGAGGAGATTAACCTGCATGTTTCGATTATTGCCTTCTTTCATTCATGCTTTTCATTGTGAAGATCATTTCTATTGTCGTATGCTTTTTTTAATGAAACCTGACTTTCAGCAGGAATTTCGTAAATCTCTTAATCCCACAGCTCAATAGGATTGGCGCCCATATTTTGATTAATTTCATTTTTCGGATATCTAAAGATAGCTATTACTTCCGGAGTTCATCGATGTATCTTTGTTCTTAAGATTAGAAATATTTTCAACTCGCCACTTAGCGTCTATTATTGATACTAGCAATATTACGATGCGTCCTTCACTCTTAATTAGCCGCATTTTGCTTTCGATCGATTGGTGTATGTCTGCGCGCGCGTGTATGTGTGTGTGTGCGTGTGTATGTGTGTATGTGTGTGTGCGTGTGTATGTGTGTCTGTGTGTGTGCGTGCGTGTGTGTGTGCGTGTGTATGTGTGTCTGTGTGTGTGTGCGTGTGTGTGTGTGCGTGTGTATGTATGTATGTGTGTGTGCGTGTGTATGTGTGTATGTGTGTGTATGCGTGTGTATGCGTGCGTATGTGTGTGTGTGTTTGAATATGCTATTTTTATAGATCGACGCTTCTAAGATATAATCACAGAGCATATATAAATAAGCCATATTAGATTGCATTCCCATGGCTAAGACTGTACTCATTTTACTGATCATCTTTTTAAAACAAAATCCTCAATACATTTTACGGGCCGTTTCGTTCACAGAAGAACAGAAAACATTAGGACAATGTGTATGTCATTATAAAAGATGAAATCACCTGAGTACTTGATCATAAAAGTATTTTACCTTCATTACACTGTCTTTTATGACTAGGGCTTGTGACAACAGCATATTATGTTCATTCTTTTGACTCTGAAGCATATATCCGACACAGTAAGACACAGTCAATCAACCGAGAATCACATCAGTCTATATAAAAGCATATAAGATATTAACGGACTTATACTCAAGAGTCAAAACAGTAAAAAGAATATGCTGTTGTCAGAGTCCTAGTTATGACTGCCAGGTGATCATAGGAGTCATTCACTCGCTGAGTGAAATCGACAATTTATGTTATGGTCAACTAATTGTATGAATTCATGATTGTCATCATATCGTATGAATCCAAATATTTTATTGTTGATATTGGTTTCCCCGATATTTTTCCAGCCAGAACTCTTTCTAGAAAAATATCAGGTTTTACGGGAGGGATCACGTGAAGATTCCAATATCCTAAGTAAAAGTTATTTTGAGAAACGAATTTGATTCCAACTTGGAACACCCAAATAGACAGTCCGTATCGTTAACTGCTTAATCACGTTAACACGCATGCATACGTCATCTTTATGTATATTGTACATTAAATACTTAAAACAAAAAGAGATTTAACAATTTTCAGATATGCACTATGATATAATAATTGCAATTCTTACATGATATTTTAAAAGAAGAATGGCTAAAAGATAAAAAGGTTAAACTAGAAAAATGTATTAGAGCTACTGACGAGACCTCTATAAAATAAAACGCACCTGCTGCTCATATTTTATAAGGGATGCGAAAAAAGAAGCCATTATGAATTAATGTTTCGTTTAATCAATAAGATAATTATGTATGGTTGAGGACGGAATATTTAAATATATCAAATACAACCTGGCAACGCCAGGTACTTCAGCTAGTATGGAATACACCTTTACAAAATCTGAAAACACAATCAAAATTTTCCTGCAAGTTTATCTAAGGTCGATAAGTACATGTCCATAAAATAACTGGAATCTATTACTACGTAAAATAACGAAATGAATTTTGTTTAATAGATTTTCTTTGTTTTATGAAACAAAAAGAAAAATTACACAAAGAACATCTTAGTAAAAATGAATTTTAAAAACGTTTAAATATTCAAATGATTATTAGTCGCATGCAAGCGACTCTATAAGTCACTCCGTCGGTCGGTCGGTCTGTAGGTCATTTGGTCTGTCGGTCTGTCCGTAACACTTTTGTGCTTGGCCTTTTTGGTTAAGATCAAAGGTCTGTTCTTAATAGATGCTGTTGTCAGCTTTTTAAGCTTTTCTTGGCCTTTTGGCCAAGATCAAAGTGTAGTTTCTGTTCTTACTACATGCTGTACTTATGTTTGTAACTTTGTGATATAAAGTGGGGGATCACTTTTCTGTATAAATTTAATGTAAAATGATCACCCACTTTACAACCAGTCAGTCTCAAAGCCATTCAAGTCATTCTCCAGATCATTCAAGTTGTTTTTGAAGGATTCCAGTTATTTTTAAGCATTCAAGTCATTCTTAAGGTCATTCAATTCATCTTTAAGTTCATTAATGTCATTCTAAGTCATTTACTTTTTATTTATTTAAGTCAATATCAGCCCATTTTTCGGTCATTTTAGTTTATCTTTAAGAATTTCATGCCAATCCTACATTCATGCAGTCATTCATTACACGAGAGCACGCGACTAATGGCTATCGGGCTTGTTTTTATTGGAATAACGAATTTGTTTCGATTCATCAAAGCTGTTTGTCGTTTTGAAGCTGTCTGATTACAAACATTAAAAAAACACCATGCTAAAATTTTTATCTATATAATATTCTGCTTGTTTTTTTTTAGTTTTTTTTTCCTTAGTTAGTTACTTTATTCTTTGAAAAGGGTCAATTAAATCGATCTACTTCAAAAAAGGCTAAATTCGCAAAATTTGGCTGTAAAAAGGCCAATCTGGCAACCACTGGACAAGACTATGAGAATTGCTTCCTTTTGATGTAGTCTTGTTTTCGAATATCATTATTATAATATATGAGCATTATTATAATGGTGAGAGAAAGAAACTCGTATTAATATTACTGTACAGTTGTTTATCACCAAGGAAAATGTCTACTCACACGAACGAATTAAATATTTATGTTTAACGTTTAAAATTTAAGTGGAGTTAACTTGTCTAATAGATGCCCTTGCGAACAATTCAATCAGCTACGCAAAATTCAAATCTTATCGAGTCTATTCAATCATATACGCACTTATAACATTGGGAAATGGGTGAACGAGTTACTTCCCCTTCCGGCCATTGTTCTACTTATGTTCAATTATTCGTATGTATAGTCCGCGATGATAATCATTTATCAAATCACGCACCTTCAGTCAGCTAAACTAATTATCGGCCAGAAGTGAGATTACAATGGAAACGTGTGAGAAATTTATCCGTATCCACAAAACTGGATGATGACGGTGGCCAAGTGGTTAACGACATGGACGGACAACCTGAGCGTTCTAAGTTCGAATCCAGCTTGTTCTACAAAGTTACTTTCATTTGAGATGTCATCAACTTTCACGTGGTCCCTCCCGTCGGTACCCGATGTTTTTCTTGAAAGAATTCTGACTAGAAAAAATATCCAGGAAACCAATGCTAGCAATAGCATCTTCGGATCCATATGATAACAAAAGTACAGCATCTCCGCTGCCTTCACCCGATATCTCTGAACTCAACCGAAGCATGTTTTACAACTGGTTAAAGTGCTCATATCCATATCAATTAGAATACAAGATCTAACCTTTTTCCATGCGTCCACGTCCCTCGTTTTTATGCGCCCATGAGAGTGAAAATTCATCTCTGGCGTCTTCACCATTATTACAGAGCGACCGATCAAATCTTTACGAGTACGTATGTGCGCCCACTGGTTAGGGAGAGGATGGCTTTGGACATGGCGGGGTTTGAGAATTGAAAGAAAATCGGTGGAGGTAAGAGGGGATGGAGGGAAGGGGTCAGGTTGGTAAGAGTTTGGGAAGCCAAACGTCCTTCTCGCTATAAAAACCGCTTTTAATTCCCTACAAGTAAATTGTATCAATAAAAGCTGGAAGACAACGGCTGATTAATACTGATCGGTATCGAGGCTGAAATGATAAATCATCGTTAAGGCTTGTCGAACCCCTAACTCCACTTCGGCCCTATAAAGCCTACCCTCATCCTCACCACGGGCCACTACTGAACGAACAAAAGCAAGAAAGCATGAGAAGGTGAAAAAGAAAGAATGGAAATATCCAAAGCTTTAAGTTGGTTGAACATATAGGAAAAGGGGTTATAAAAAAGGTCTATTGGGATCATATCGGGCAGAGTGGTGGTAATGTTGGGGAAATCAATGATCACCTTTCTCTAATATTTTTGCTGTATATTATTATCTTTTTTTTTTGTTTATTTTTGCATGTAAGTCTGCCATTGTAAACGACTGTTTTATCTTCTGTTTAGGATCCAAGTTTAGTATCTGTTCTGTTATTAGTTAAACGAGGCAAAGTTTAGAATCTGTTCTGGTATTTAGACTGAGACAATTTTTTTTTATTTTTGTTCAAATCCAGAGTGTTCCATTCGGGGCAATTGGATTGTCCTCACATTAAAAATCTGACCTTAGGTCAAATATTACCCTCGTGGGCTATCAAGTAAACAGAAACTAATGGAGGTTGGTTTGGTTTGATTATTTTGCGTCATATCAACAATTTTTATTTTATTTAATACTGAAACTGAATATATAATCTAAACTTCAGTCTCTAAGATTAATAGAATATATGTGTTGCTACTTTTTATTATTTAGGTTATCCAGAATACGTATAATCTTCAAGACAATTGCTGATTAAACTTATACCACGTGTAACCGACGGTTTACATGAGAACCCGATTAGCAACTTCGATAATTATAACAAACTAACTTGGGTACCTGGCGTTGCCCGGGTGTTTAGGGGAGGGTGAGCAAAAAAAAAAAGTGGTAGGAGGCAGACAGGCTCGAACCCGTGACGTGAACGCGGAAAAGAGAGTGAAGGCGTGTGTACGGGTGTTGGTTGAGCAAAAAAAAAAAAAAAGAAGGAAAATTGCGAGCGCAAAAAAAAAGTGGTAGTAGGCAGACAGGCTAGAACTCGTACCGCGAAAGAGGAAAAGAAACGTGACGCGTTAGCTGCTGCACCCATCGCCAAACTGGAAGTGACGTAAGTTTAAATTGAGGCTAGACAATCGGAAAGAGGCGATGACTTTCGAAAATATCGTCGAAAAAAGTGACCCCTCCCTGTAGAAAAGTGCCCAGTTGTTTTGGGTCAATGTTTCGATATTTATCGTCCGAAGAGTTGAGCTTCAAAATGATACCGATTTCATGAAAATCCGCGCCTCTGTCGAAACTTTTTGCGAGACATACATACATACATACATACATACATACATTTAAACAGACAGGTGAGATTTATATTATAGATGATTTTCTTAAAGCTCATTGGTGAAGAATTTTAAACAGTCCCCTTTGCCCTTAGATAGAGCAAACGAAAGAAAATACGACATCCTCATGATTATGAGATCATTAGACTAAGGGAGAGTGTGTTATAAATGTTGCATCAGAACAGGAATCTGGAGGCGAAAAATGCGAAAATATTTGTCGCGTTCACGATGAGAGTTCGTTTTTGTCTGTGATACACGACATCGGTGTTCTTAGAAACTAGGGTTCGCATAGGTGAGTCCATGTTTATTTACGCACCTCGCATAGGCGCACATAATTGAAAAGCCAGGATAGTGATGCTATCTGTATAAGAGTATATGTTGTAACCTTATGTTACATATTAGGGGATTTACGTCAGCGGATAGTGGTTAACTTATGTTAATTTTAACTAGGGTCACTCTGAGTTCATGATAACTCAGATCTCCCAAATCACATTTTTAGAATTCTCGTAGACATTTATGCAGATGACACTACTATCAACACTTCAAGAACAAAGATCACTCTGACCTTGAGTACATGGTGCAATGGGAAAAAATGAATAATTTTAACGCACCTAAAGCCAAGCTTCCATCATCAACGCTCTGATCTCCATCTGACACCAATTTAAATGAATGGCTCTCGTCTTGGGGAAGAACAATGTTTTGACAAGCTTCTGGGATTTCGCTTTACTCCTGATCTTAAAGAGAACGCATACGTCCAGTCCGTAGCTAAAATTACCGGAAAAAACTGTTGATTGCAGGGAAAATGGGCCAGCACCCCAAGAAGGAGTATCACTCTGGCCCTGAAAAAAAAGCATTTACCGGTGAGAGTGCCTCAGACACCAAGCGATAAACTTGTTTCCGAATGCCGGGAGGCTAGGCCTGGAAGGGCGTACATCCTAGGGCTGCCAAAAACCTTTGTATCAGTCCGACAGAAAAAAGTCACGAAATGGTCCAGTTTCTGTCGGACTGATTGTCGAGCCTTCCGACGTCAGGGTCATGATAATTGCTCTGTTTACCTGAATCCTCCCCCACGAGGGAATGTGACACAATGTCCGAAGGTAGGAAAATGAGACAGTGCCCCAAAAGGAAGAACACTCTGACTATACAAGAATAAGTCTGAGTAGTCCCGTCAGCATTCCCCGGTGAGGGCGCCTCACATAACAAGCGATAAACTTGTTCTCGGAATCCGGGAGACAAGGTCTGGAACGGTGGACATCGTAAGGGTCCCAAGAACATTTGTATCAGTCCGACATAAAAAGGTCACCAAAATGGCCCAGTTTCTGTAGTAACTTACGAGTTTTTTTTTAGAATGATTAGAAGAATTAATTATAAGTTGTTAAGCCCTGATGACATAAAATGTTATTGTTTTATTTTTATATTTTATTTAATTTGCATTTTTTTTCTGCTACTGCTACTCAAGTTCGGGATTAATTATTTTGATTCTTTGTTTCGTTTTACGCCATCTCACTGCTTCTGCACTTCTTCTAGATCCTACTGGAAAAAATCATTTCTCCTCTTCCCTCTACATTTTCTTTATGTTTCTGTCTTCACCAACAACCAACCTTTTTATTTCGCCCTTTTATTTTGTAGTCCTCCTAATTTAATGTTTTTTTTTCTTCTCTCTTACTTATATTCCAGATTCGTTGGATTGTCTACTTTCTGTCGTTTTTTTTTCTTTTAATGCCATTAATAGCTGAAAGGAAATTGGCTCGTTTATCACTGCCATTCGCTCTGCCATTTGAATGGCTGACGTTATTTCGTTTCATGGGTGGCTGCAGATTCTCGTTTAAAGCAGCGTCAATTTCATTGGCTAATTCTTCTGCAAATGCGCTGAAGATAGTAAACCGCATTTAAAGCAATATACCTGCACTCTGGACACCAAGCGGATTAGTGGTAGGATTGTCTAGTACTTGGTGGAGCTTATGGATGATTTCACCTTCTCAAGATCAGTGTGGACTATGTGTTGTAGATATATCTCTATCAACTTGCACTCATGGAAGAATGACGACAGCAGCGTTGTCAAACACATCATTTATTATACAGAACACGAGGTTTGAGGTTTGGATTTTAGGAGCTCATCAGATATTGCTTGTGGGCACCAGGCAATATCTGATGAGCTTCTAAGATCCAAACCTTAAAATTGTAGATTAACATCACGAAACAAGAGTCAGCACAAAAACATCTATCACGAAACTGGCCAAACATTTTGGATAAGAAACATTTTGAACAATATTGTATTACAAACCAGACAGAATCTGAAAACAAGTTTGCTTCAGAAATTTTCCAAAAGAGTCGCTAGAAATTCACCAAAAACTTTCATTGTAAAAAGAAAACTGAAAGAATGGACTAACCAAGTATGTTCTGGATGAAATGATCCAGGAATATACAAGTAAAGAAGGCGGCTCCATATACTGGCTTAAAAGAGAATCGCTTCACGATGATTAGGAGAAAATGATAATGACTGCCCAATATCAAAGTTTTTCTAAGAAGATGAGTGGTCTCAGCAACAAATGCAGGTTCTGCCAAACAGAAGTAAAGAACGTGAGCCACCTGACATCCAGTTGTAAGGTTTTGCTGATGGACGCTTATTATACGAGGTGACATAATGGACTGTGTAAATATTTCTACTGGGCCATCTACAAAAAGTTGAATGTCGAATCTAGCAACAATCCTGGAAACTATTAAGAAAGAGCAGAAGAGTCACAAATAAGTCACACACTATTCATTAGGACTATACAATTCATACTACTTGACTGTTAAAGCTGGCATAGTTATATGAGGAAAGAAGGAGAATAAACCAACCTAAATAGAAGTTAGTTTTCTCCAGTAACGCTGCTTTTAACAGAGTTGAAACGGAGAAAATAACGAAATACCAACATCTTATGTACGACGTAAAAAGAATGGAATTTTAGAAAAATCTCCGTAATTCCGGTATTCATAGCATCAACCAGACCCATGAAAAAACATTTAAAAAAACTAATCCACATATATACCTAGTAAACCAAGTGCAAAAAAGATACAAACAATTACACTTAAGAAGGCGGTTTGATTCTTTAAAAGATCTCTCGGTTTGAAGGTTTGAATTAGCAGGTTAATGTCTGACATCCATTAGAATTCCCCATGCTTCAGAAAAACGAAAATGACCAGAAAATCTGACAGCAAAAAATGTAGAGCTATTTAATTATCTAGTAAAGAATTTAAATACCTCTATTGAGCATGAGGTTATTTTCATAAGAAGATTTTTTTTACTTGCCTCTCCACGAGGGCAAAGTTAGACAGAAGGTCGGTTTTTATTATGGAAGGAAACCAGCTCCTCAAAAGGGGACACTCTGGTTAGTAACAATAATTAAAAATGTATCCGTCATAAAGGATTTCTCCTCCATTAATCGAAACCAAAAAAGTGAATTGAAAAAAGTGAAGTGCAGCATCAGAACAGATACTCCACTTTGATCCTGGCCCGAAGGCCAAGAGTTTTTACTGCAACTATTTTAACTTCAAATCCTTCCATGTCATGTGATTAACTACTCTCTTATCAGCTAATAGATAAACATTAAATAAAACCTTTTTCAATCACAAGTAATTAAGCTTGAAGCAAACATATTTACACCTATGTTCAAAAGCATACTACAGCCCAGAAAAAGTTAAACTTACGTTTACAAGCCAGAAGCTTAGGTAAACTAAAAGCGAATATAAATATTCATATTTATATAGTAATCACAACCAAATAAAAAAGCTTAATAAACCCAGATAGGAAATAGAGCTTATCATAGAAGAACACAATTTAAGATCGTAAACTATATTTTACATTATTTTATTATTCGACAGGATACTTAAATAAGAAGTATTAAATATTAAAATGTTTCTTATCCGCGGAGTTTCAAAGAAATGCCTACTTCTCATCAGAGGGAACATATTATCAAATGATTATTATAGCGAAGCTGTGAGTTACTGGTACTGACATAAATTGAAACTGCATTATATGAAAACTAGTCACAAATGTACTAAAATATAAAGTGCAAAGATTTCATGAAATATGGAAACGAAATGAAAAATAAAAATGTAGTAGTAAAGTATTTTCAAGACGAAATGATAATAAGTATCAAAGAGTCGGATTTATACTGTTGACAAAGAGATCTAAAAATCCAAAATATGTGCAATTAAGGTGTGTAAAAAGATGCGTTTGTAAGCAGTCGAGACAAAGATAATTTCGAATCGTTAAAGTTTTTTTTTCACTTAAGGATAAATTCATGTAAAATATAATTTAGTCTTAAATTATGTTCTTATGGTCTTCTTTTTTGTTAAAATAATGAAAATAATAATATAAATTCCATATGTATCACGGACGTTTTCCATTCTCAATAAAAAAAAAACGCTAATGAAGAACAGCTAGAAAAAAAGAAGAGAATTTCATGATGTAATTGTGACAGTAATAGAACGTTTCATGCTGTTCCAGGAGAGACGTAACTTCACAGGATTAAAATTCTATTGCGCTAAGCATTTAAAAATATTATTACTGGTTTCATAGGCAATATTATTAATTGTAGCTTTTCAGTTTTTATGTAATGTTGTGTACGTTTAGACACAGGACCCACACGTTGTATGCAGTCTACGTCGCAAGAGAGCAAAAGGTAAGTAATAACTCAACTCACTTTTTATTGTAACAACGACAGTTATTTTCTCATTCACGCGTGACTTATCGTTACGACTGTGACGTCACCTACGTCTCTACCGTGATCTCGAACGTCATTCACATCCTTAACGTGATCATCATCCCTAACGTGTTATCTTTCCTTTTTAATAGTCTTTTCCTTACAATGACGTTATTTCGCATTTCGTATGCATTCTATTACATTTGGATATGGATAGCTTCGTGCATTTTAATATTTAAACATTGTTTTCGGAATGTATTATTTTGTAAAGAAGATTTATCTTAAATATAACAGTACAAGGATATCTTCTCCAACCCTTAAAATATTAACAAGAACCAATGATATCTATAAGTTTAAATGCCTTTTGAGAGAATGTAATTCCCATAATAATATAAACGTAACATGCGGCCGCAGCCGAGATTGAACTCACTACACGACTTTGTAGTGTAATTCAAATCTTACCGCAGCTGAATACTTGATGCTTCACCAGGGTTATCAAGCTTATTTTTTATTGTGACGCCATCACTAGATGGGTTGCCTATCACGACTTAAGAAAGTCCCATCTACCCTAGAGAGAAGGATAGACCACGCCAGTTTCTCAACCTGGTATTTTACCTCGCGGTACATACAGTGCCTCGCCTTCCCAAATGGTCACCCGTCTGGTACTGGCCAGACTCAACATTGCTTAACTTCGGTGATCTGGCGAGAACCGGTATGTGCTGTATATCCCATAATAATATTAAAACTAATAGCTACATTTGTTTCACGACCACTACGTTTTCCCGCCGCCTCACCATGCGTCTTTAATTTCTAGCTCAATTTGCCAGCATCTACAAAAAAATAACTGCCCTCCTCTGATTTAAAAAGGCAAATTACCATCGCCCAAAACATACCGTGTACCTTGATAAACTTGAAAGCAAACTGAAAGATCTCATTACCAATAAACAATATATGAAACTCCATTATTATTACCACTTATGAACAATCTCACTGAATAACTATTAAAAATAAATTGAACTCGTTATACAATAATCCATCTTATTACCCAGCCACACGCGACATTACATTAATCTATTTGATAGTTTCGGTGGATTAAGATATACCCCTCCCATTCTCTCTCCTTTTCTCTCCACACACATTCGCCCACCAATCTGTTATAAAATCATATTCCTACCTGTTTGTTTCCAATGTGATTAATGTGTACAAAACGTATACTGTTTCACAAACTAATTTTCATACTAAAAACGGATATTTACAGCTTGATTTCTATATATATTATTTATTAAAAGGGTATCTAAATTCAAGGAGTAACCTGATTTCCATATTACATTAACGAAAATTTATTTTAATTACCTCCGTGTTGTTACCTGTTTGTTGTAATAGAATTGTCTTCGTCGTTTTATTAAATTTATTTTTTAATTTAACTTGTATTTAATAAAATTTATTTTAATTACCTCCGTGTTGTTACCTGTTTGTTGTAATAGAATTGTCTTCGTCGTTTTATTAAATTTATTTTTTAATTCAACTTGTATTTAATAAAATTTATTTTAATTATTATTAGCCTACATGAGTTGTTTTGTTGTTTTTTTTTTTAAGGAAGTAAGTTTATTTATTTAAGTTGTGAGATTTATTTTCCTTTCAAGCTATTTCCCGTACAATTCTCATAGACGAAAATTGATGTATTTTAATTTTCCGTGAAGTCAACATGCGATTCACTTTCAGGAGAATCGTATGAAGTTAGGATAGTCGGTGTATCTTAAATGGTATGTGACTTAAAGTGTGTGTGTGTGTGTGTGTGTGTGTATATATATATATATATATATATATATATATATATATATATATATATATATATATATTAAGTAATGTGATTTATAATTTAAAATTTAAAAATTTAAAATTAGCTCTAGGACATTTAACTATCGAGCTTATTATATATCTAAATTACAACGAGCACTTTCTATTTCCTGTATTTTAATAAAACTAGTAATTTCACTGTTACATTAAAATACACTCAGCTCTTTAGACTATTGTTCTAATCTCCTTTAAATTTATATATATATATATATATATATAATTATATATATAATTATATATATACATATATATATAAACAAACACACATACACACACACGCACACACACACACACATATATATATATATATATATATATATATATATATATATATATATATATATATGCTCTTTCACCTGATGTTTCGTTTGGCTATTAAGCGAAGATTACTGTCCGTTTTTTTGTAAACAAACTAGCAGTTTGAGCACTGTGAAGCGATGGGCAAGTGTTTCTTTAATACACTTGATGAGGGACATTTGCGGGCACCGATTCGTAGCTTTGGGGGTAGAGCTGCCGAGTGTCAACTCGATAATTCTAGGTTTGATCCTCGGCTGAGAAAAGGTCTAGCCACACTGTTGAGTTGTGATACAACGAAACAGTACTGTATGTGGATGACTATATAACAATTGATACAAATATAGTAGCTATATATATATATATATATCTTTGTATCGTATCAATTATATATATATATCTATAATATAAAGCTGAACGTGTGTGTGTGTGTGTGTGTGTGTGTGTGTGTGTGTGTGTGTGTGTGTGTGTGTGTGTGTGTGTGTGTGTGTGTGTGTGTGTGTGTGTGTGTGTGTGGTCACGAATAGGCTCCAATATGGTTGACTATTTTTAAAAACTGAGTACATATAATGATAGAAGATGTATCGAGACACAGGAATGGATATGTTTGATCTGGCAGAACGGTGGTTCATAAAAATTGTGGGGTCTGTGTTCGCGCCTGGCCCACAATGTAAGGAAATAAAAAAAATGAAAATAAAAACGTTTACAAGTGCTTTTGATATAGATGTACAAAAGAATACTTTGATAAATATCTTTCAACTCAAATAGGGATGGTGTAATAAAATTGTGGGGTCTGCGTTCGCGCCTGTACTCCGTGTAAATATGGCACAAACTTTAACAAAGACTTTTCATATCTATTTGCGTAAGTATAATTTCATAATTATGTTTCAGTTTGAAGAAATATGATATAATAAAATTATGGGGTGTTCGTTCGCGCCTAACCTCCATAGAATGTAAATATGTCACAAAGTTTAACAAGGTTTTTTAAAAGGGGTGAGAGTCCACAATAACACCTTAACTTTAATCTTTATTCACGTTAGCTTTTATTTATTTTTTTGAGTTGAACAATATTGTGCCGAATAAATTCACCTCATAAATTCACGTTCTTATTAAAGTGAAAGCCAAAAAAAAAAGTCGGAACTTTAGACAATTCTCGACACAATTTTTGAATAACTCTGTTGTTTTGTTTTTTTTCCTTCTCCACTTGCAGGTGGCACTCTTTCGAAAATAGATAAATAGATAAATAATAAAAAAAATAACGTTACTTGTTATCGGGTCAAAAGAAGGAAAAAATCCTGCTTA
Organism: Euprymna scolopes; assembly: GCF_053919585.1. Taxonomy (NCBI): domain Eukaryota; kingdom Metazoa; phylum Mollusca; class Cephalopoda; order Sepiida; family Sepiolidae; genus Euprymna; species Euprymna scolopes. Next base: position 98,397,924 of record NC_136498.1, read on the forward strand.
CATGATTACGTGTCTTTTTAAAAACATTTACATAACCTTTTTATTTTTATTTATATGTCTGTTTAAGCTTTTTTTGTCAGAGTTCTAGAAGAAATTCAGTTGATTACAACCGTTTCAGCGTGTTCTTTATATTACAATATTACAACGCTGAATCCAACGGCGCAATAATACACCATTCAATACTGTAAAACTGAAACGAAACTGTTCTGTTTGAAAAGGGCGCCATTTTCTTCTTATTTATATTTATATCGATTCTTTGCTTTAAAAAACTAAAGTAATTACATTTTTACTTTTTTTAATATCCCATTTTGCTGTTTCGGATTATTTTACTAAAGTAAGTAAAGCTTCATTACTTTTCAAAACTGTTTTTGTTTCTTTGTTTTTCGATATTTCGTCGATATTATTTAGTAAGAGTATTTAGCAGAAAAGCCAACAAATGACTACCCGAAAAACTAAATATACAAGAAATAAATGTTACCATAGTCAATAAAAGTTCAGTTCATGTTTTTTTTGTTTTGAAATAGTTTTTAATGCTCTTTACTTGAAATAATTTTAGCGAACCGAAATTTAAACGAAATTGGAGGCGATAACTACTTAAATGAATTTTTATATAAACTACACATGCCACAATTCCTCAAGCACAAAATAACGGAAAACATTAATATATGTTTATAATATTCCTTACGTTGACGGAACTCTCTTAAATTGTTAACACAGAATGCTCAGGTGCCCCTCCTTCAAATTGAAAACGGGGCTCTTCATTTCGAAGTCGCTGCCATTTTGATTTTTTTTTAAACCGGTTCGCGAATTAAAAAATAAATTTTTACAAACTACTTAAAAATAGAAGCCAATGAACTTTTCTACCATAAAAGTAACTTTTATTGACTATGGTAACATTTATTTCTTGTATATTTATATTATTATATATATAACATTTTCTCTTTGTAAGAAAACATGATTTTGTTGGTCCCTCTTGGCTACGAATAGAAAACAAAGTTGATATTTAAAAAATATATTTTCGCGAAAATTATCTTTACTTTCATCATATTTTGCTTAGGGTAAAATTTTTGAGCATCAAAACCTATCTCTTTACAATCCCCTCTTTTTCATAACCTATCGTACTTTCATCAATCACAGTTCATTTTCTGTAGGCTGTTTTTGAACCCAATCAGCGACGGGTACTTCTGCTAGTGTATATATATATATATATATATATATATATATATATATATTAATTGTTTTTCAGTTGAAGTTTACGTTTTAATATATTGTTGATTATTTCACATGAAAAATATCCTCTTGAAAATAGGTAGGGCGAATTCTTCCTCTTCGCATCGTTCGTCGTAATCAGAAATATAACGGAGCGACGTCGACGACGACGGGAGACTCTCTAAAGATAGCTCTTGTAGGCAGGATCTGATAAAGTGTTCATCGACTTCCTGTTATGAGATCGTCCTTCAGAACGATTGTTCCTGTTTGGAAAGAATGAAATATTCAAACTTAAATTTCCAACTTTCATTCATGAACACCTCAATAACATGCCATTCCGCTTTTCGAAATCTGTTCACTCATATCAGTTTCTACTTAGATTTAATCGATGCGTTGTTAAAATATTACCGTGTTTTGTTTTAGTTTGTTTGTTCATGCACGATTGATAGAAAAAAAGGAATAGACCGAGTACATATTAATAATGTACCTATTTACTATGCCTCCCCACGGGACAGAGTTAGACACCAGGGTCGTTTTTTTAACGTGGAGAAAAGGTGCAAAAATAAAAATTGTCTCAGTCGTGAAGGATTTCTCCTCCACCGAAAGAGAACAAGAAAATGAAGTGCAGCATCTGAAGAACAGATACTACACTTTGATCTTGACAACATAATCTGAATTTAGGAAAACTCGTCCCGGGAAAACTCGTCTCGGGAAAACTCGTCTCCGGAAAACTCGTCTCCGGAAAACTCGACCCCGAAAAACTCGTCCCTTTTCGCTAGGTAGGAAAACTGGTCCCTTATTGAATAAATATCGATTAAAAACACATTTTATTATGGTTCTTGAAGGAGATATTGTTTTTTAAAATAGACTATAGCCCCCCCCCCATAATATTTAAAAAAAATATCTTTACTTGTTTAATGTTTTTTTTTTTAAATAAAATCGATTTTCTTAGTGTCCGTTTTCTACCTAACTGGCTAAGTTCTTAGTGGTTTCACTTATTTTAAAGCGTTTATTATGTTCATAAACGAGACCGCATATTTTTTTATATTAATATAAAAATAATTTATTATATACTGTTATTTATAAAAGGGTAAAATCGATTTTTCTACCTCGCCGACTATGTTGTTTATTTAATTTATTTGGAATCGTTTATCCGGTAAAGAAAAAAAAACACAGAAAACAAACAAAAAACATGTCGAGTGTTACGTGAAAACGAGAAATAATGTCCGGTATATCACATCTTAGGGGTCTTAATAATCGCTAACAAATAGAAAATTAAAGAAATTACCGAGCGAGATTTGGTTTTAAAAAGAAAATAATAAATTTTAATATTTTTTAAAATATAATTTAGAGAGAGAGGGGAGGTAAAACTATATCTCCCTCCGAAAAACAAGTAACAAAAAATGAAATTAAAAAGATTCTTGATAAACGATAGCGGAGTTTTCAATAAAATTGATTAATAAATTTATTTAGTGATTACTTTTTCTCTTAACGATTGATTTTAGAATTTTGAAGTATAAATTAAAAAAATTAAAAATGAGTTAACGAGAGATTGTTAGCACATGGCATCTCTCGCGCCAAAAAAATATTTCGCTTTCAATTTATTAGTTAATTTTTGCAAAATTTGACAGGACGACAATAAATGTTGATAATTGATAAAATTATAATTTTAAATAACGCATGAGTGCATTTGGTATGAGAGAAAACAAAAACGTAACAACAAAAAAAACTATCATAATTAAAAAAACAAAATTAAAAAGTAACGAAGAATCGAATCGCTTCCTGTTTTTTAATTTTTTGGGTTTTTTTATTATTGTTTTTATGACTCCAAAAAACATCGTTAAAATAAGAACAAAATAAATTTGTAATTAACATTGTATGAACATAATAAACGCTTTAAAATAAGTGAAACCACTAAGAACTTAGCCAGTTAGGTAGAAAACGGACACTTAGAATATCGATTTTATTTAAAAAGAAAAAAAAAACTTTAAACAAGTAAAGATATTTTTTTTAAATATTATGGGGGGGGGGGGGCTATAGTCTATTTTAAAAAACAATATCTCCTTCAAGAACCATCATAAAATGTGTTTTCAATCGATATTTATTCAATAAGGGACCAGTTTTCCTACCGAGCGAAAGGGGACGAGTTTTCCGAGTACGAGTTTTCCGGGTACGAGTTTTCCGGAGACGAATTTCCCGGGATGAGTTTTCCTAAATTCAAAAAAACTATCATAATTAAAAAAAAAAAAAAAAGTAAGGAAGAATCGAATCGCTTCCTGTTTTTTAATTTTTTGGTTTTGTTCTTTATTATTGTTTTTATGACTCCAAAAAACATCGTTAAAATAAGAACAAAAAAGATTTGTAATTAACTTTTATGAACATAATAAACGCTTTAAAATAAGTGAAACCACTAAGAACTTAGCCAGTTAGGTAGAAAACGGACACTAAGAAAATCGATTTTATTTAAAACAAAAAAAAAAACATTAAACAAGTAAAGATATTTTTAAAAAATATTATGGGGGGGGGCTATAGTCTATTTTAAAAAACAATATCTCCTTCAAGAACGATCATAAAATGTGTTTTCAATCGATATTTATTCAATAAGGGACCAGTTTTCCTACCTAGCGAAAGGGGACGAGTTTTCCGGGGTCGAGTTTTCCGGGGTCGAGTTTTCCGGAGACGAGTTTTCCCGGGACGAGTTTTCCGGGGTCCACATAATCTATAACCGCGATCGAATCTTACGCAAGTCTAAAGGGGTTATAAAAGTGATTTTTTTTTACACGGTGGTCACCACTTATGAAGGCCCGGAAGCCACTCAGGGATAAGGGTTATTGCAAGTACAATACGTTAGTGTGGAAGTACAGTACGTTAGTGTGGAGTACAGTAAGTTAGTGTGATACGTGCAAGTAAAAAAAAACATATCTTAATAACAAAAACATTTTTTAAGCTAATACTATTGATAATCTGTTAAAAACGATGACATTGATATATTTCGAATTTGTTCAATGAAAATAAAAATTGCTTAAACCATAATCCCTTATAGTTAAATAAGCACGAAGTAGTTTTTCCCCCAATGAATAAAATAATTTATGAATAAAATTATTTATTTGTGACTAATTACAAATTGTGTCATAGCAAGACATTGATATGAGTTAGAAAAAGATACGTGTTTTATAAGTTTAAAAAACGTTATAACTTTTTAAAAAGCTGTCATTTTCGACGTATATCATCATTTTTCGAAGCAAGACATTGATGCGTGTTTTATAAGTTTCAAAAATTGGTACATGTTTCATAAGTTTTTAAAAATTAACATAAGTTTATAAAAAGCTGTCACTTTCGACGTATAATCTCTTTTGCAAAGTAAGACATTCTTTTTTTAAATAAGTATTTTTTTTAATAAAATTTTGTTTTCTATCTCTTTTAAATAAATGTACGAAAATAATGTTTTCGTAACCAACTTTATTCATTATATTTCGTAATGTTTAAAACAATAAGTAAAATACATTTCCTGCAATAAATCATATATATCATATATCATATATTAATTTTCCACAAATGTTCACATATAATTTTTTTCGTACTAGCAAACAGTAGGCGTAAGATAAAGATGGAAATTGATAAACACTTATCACGCCCGTCACCCGTCTAGCTGAATCCACTGTGAAAAATTTCCCCCACTCTTTATCTGTGCCTAAATCAAAACGTGAATTCCATGAACAAAGCTTCTTTCTTAAAACTGCACGCCTGCGGAACTCTTTTCCGTCTGTTTGCTTCCCACCTGACTACAACTTGGATGTCTTCAAGTCCAACGTTAACAAATTCCTAATGAACCGCCCCCTTAAGTAAACACTTCATCAAATCTCCACACTAACGTACTGTACTTGCAATAACCCTTATCCCTGAGTGGCTTCCGGGCCTTGATAAGTGGTGACCACCGTGTAAAAAAAGCTATTTATGTTTCGCTATCTCCGATTAGACCAGATTGCATATTTACATGAGAAAGTACATTGCATTGTTTCCGATTCTTTATTACATAATCAAGTTTGGCTAAACTTACCTGTACCTATACGTACGTTTTTTTCATGACACTATGTACACGGTCTACTTCACACTTTCGTTTACCATCTATTCTCCTTTCTAGACACGTCTTAAATAATCTAGTGTCAGATTGTGTTATACGGAGATGAGCGATAAAGTTGTCGCCCCAAAGAGAATGACACTGCAGCTTTATTTTAAAACTTTTGTTGAAAAAAATCAATTCAGGTAACTTGATTGTGTAGTTGAGTTGTCATCTGTTCAATGTAGCCGCATTCAGCCTTCATCATGGAATTTAGCGTAATTATTACACACACACACACGCACACACACACACGCACGCACACGCACACACACACGCACGCACACACAAACACACGCATACACGCACACACACACACACGCACGCACACACACACACACGCACGAACAAATTAGATAATATAGTAATGCACGGATACGTGTTTCGCTGTTACTATGACTCATCA